>NW_026866116.1:0-132295 GCF_026571515.1 Ruditapes philippinarum | reverse complement strand
CCATTTAAAATATCAGTGTCAGCTGACTGCTTGCTTGAGGTTGTAGATTTTCTGAAAGAAACAAAAAAACTTTGAATTTAAGAAATTGGTAAAAATTTCAGTCCTTGAGGAGAGTAAAATATAATATCATTAAATCACGGAATATACTACTCATTACAATATTTACAGACAACTAAACATTAAGATTGCTCTGTAAATGACACCTTCATTTTATGTCATTAAATAACAGAGAGATCTTTTGCTTCATCTCAATCCCAGATAGGTAGCAATAACAATGTAGTGTACATGTCATGACATCCCGGACGTACGGGAATGTCCCAGAAATCTTGGAATGTCCCAGAAATCTTGTGACAGTTACGGGTGCGTCCCGGAAATCATTTTTGTCCCTTGTACTTTTTTTGAATATATTTTAAGTATATTCTAACACATTCAAAAGTCCTTTAATAAACATGATACTGTAATGGAATATTTAAGTAACTCTTAACGGTAAAAATCTGTAAAACTTTTCAGAGAATGAATTATGTCTTATGATCAATGCCCTTTTATATATCGCTTGTAAATAATCCTTACCAAGTAAAATATCTTAAAAATACATATCCGTCTTTCAATCTAGATTTAACAATTCATCATTTTTAGGAGAAAATTCAAATTATATACTGTATTAATTACGAAAAATGCACCGGTTGCATCCAAGTGTAGAATTTATTACCCCTCGTAACAGGCTAAAGTTAACTTAATCTATACAAAGGTCAAAATAAACCTGTGATTGATGTAAAAAATAAAATGAAAGTGATAATACTATTGTGTAAAAAGATTTGTAAATGTGACGAGTGAATTAATAAGCTTCAGAATGTTAGAATAATGAACAATGCAAATAGAATGTCTACAAAAATCAAAAAAGTAAACATTAAAAGCATGTAAAGACTTCTCATAGATTTAAAATTAAAAGTAAATAAAGATAGAAAAATTCTCAGACTGCCTAAGGGAAATCCTTGGAGAGAGTATTAAAAACCAATTGCCGGCCAAACAAATGCCTTCATACAGACCGTTTTAGCACTCTCAAATTAAATTTAGTCCATGATATTGAGATATGTGCATTGATGCGGTTAAGTTAAAAGAACCATTGGAAAATATTAAGCTTGCAGCAATGATTTTCAGTGAGTTACCTAAGCCAAGGACTTATCCTTGCCAAAAGGTGGTAAGCATAAATCTACAGCATTTATGTTACCTGTATCTATTTTAGACTGCATTTAACTATGGTAGTCAACTTTTCAAAAGAAAATTTCTGATAAACACATTTACTATGAACGTGTGTTAAAAAGCAACTATGAACAAATGTTAACAACTATGAACATATGATAAAATTTAACAAAGACAATCACATGTATTGGGAACAAACTCCAAACATACGTGACTATTGTTAAAGAATGAACTTCTTGTTATCAGTCTAAACCAAATAACAAAATCTAATAAACTGGATTCTGAACTGAGCAACCTTTTATTTAATTAGGAATTTTAAAGTAATGCTAGATGTCCGATTTAGCATCAGTTTAGCTAGTCTATAGAACAGTATTTCAGGTATCATTTCAGTCATATTAAAACACTGGGCAGTTAACTTGCTTATGAATAGTTAACCAGTACTTAATTGACATTCTACAATCAATGTTATGTTTCACAGAAAGTGATAGAGAGCTAAAAAAATATTGTAAGAAACCAAATTGTCATAAAGAAGAAAGTGTCTGAGATATATTGACCCAAATGCCCTTAAAATGAGCTTACTCAAATGACCTTTAACCTGTCCTCACAAAATACATGTACAATATAAAACAAGGAAATGGTAGCCACAGAAGATCTATGACATGCAGCAGTGTGATACTTTAATAGATCTATGTCACACAGAAGTATGACAAAAACGACAAAAACATGTTTTATGTAGGTGTATGAAACTAAAAAAAGATCAATATCATGAAGAAGAAAAAATTACAAAGCTCTATGTCACGTAGAAGATAAATGTCAAAGAATTTCTCATGGAGAAGCATGACAAAAATCTGTGTCATGTAAAAGTATGAACACAAAAAAAGTTCAATGTAGTATAGAAGCATGATAATAACAAAACTCTATGTCAGGTAGAAGATTAATGTCAAAACTCTATCTCATGGAGAAGCATGACAAAAAATCTATGTCATGTAAAAGTATGAAAATGAAAAAAGATCAATGTCATGTAGAAGTATGAAAATAACAAAGATCTATGTCATGTAGAAGCATGATAAATGTATGATCCAGGGGATTTCAAGCTTTCAGCATGCTCAGTGCAGAAATATTCTCTACAAATTAGTGAAATTTTCAAGAGAGTTGTAATTTACATTGTTTCTTACCACGTAACTTTTGTCAAATTCTGTTGATTCCCTAGTCTAAAAATAATGACGAAATATGATACAAAAATAGCAAAGCTTCTTGTTCAGCATTACATTAAGTCAATGTGTTTTATGTAAGACTGAAACTTAAAATATCAAAACAATGTATGACTGATTTGTGTAAAACGACAAACTAATATTAAAGGAATTGTACAGACTAATATGGATAATGGCTTTTACCAATGATTTTGTGACTTGAATTTGTCCTACATTATGAATATTGAACAGTTCAAAATTAGTATCAGGCTTGTAACAAAAAAAAACAAAAAAACTTTTAGGCAATATTTCACCTATATCATAAAATTTTGACAAGATCATCCAATTTACTAGTTGGTCAAAATATATGGGCCATATAATATGGCTCTTAGTTACAGCATATATGCCATATTTGATTAAAGTACTGAAAAAGTATTGTGAACATATCTTGGTGCATTGACTGGCCCAACACCATACTGTTGATAAAGGTATGCCTGCCAAACTTGACTCCATCACTCTTTTTTTATCATAAAAATAAAAGTTCGATCTTTTGATACTATTGATTCTAACACTTTTCCGCTGAACAAATATTCTAATTTATTACAAACCAAGGAGACAACATACCTTGCAGGTCTTTCAGGTAGAGGCACAACATCAGCTGGGATATCTTCTCTGTCATTCTCTGACATAATCTGGTTTTCTATTTGAAATAAACCCAAATACACTTATATTAACACAAATTCACAAAAGTAAGCATAATTTTAGTCATAAAGTATGTGCCTACTTTATAATATAGTTGATAAAAATGTCTACATTATTCTGTAAAATTATATTTGGAATTTACATCAGTGACATATAACCTTTGTCACTTAAAATATATCAGTCACTGAGAAAGTCAAATCAGAATCTATTCAATACTTAAATAAGAACAAAATAGTTCTTTCTTTTTTGTGAGATATGTGTCTTCAAATATGAATATTTACACGGCACTCTCGTCTTTAATGCTAACAATATCTAAAATATTAAAACTTTCTCTTCCGACAGTCTTCATTCTGTGTTGGTTTCCGACCAATTAGAAGCCTGAGATCTGAGTTTGAAGTGAGAATATTTGAGCCGTGTCACGATAAAACCAACATAGTGGGTTTGCGACCAGCATGGATCCAGACCAGCCTGCGCATCCGCGCAGTCTGATCAGGATCCATGCTGTTCGCTTACAGACCCTATAACAAGTAGAGAAACTGATAGCGAACAGCATGGATCCTGATCAGACTGCGCGGATGCGCAGGCTGGTCTGGATCCATGCTGGTCGCAAACCCATTATGTTGGTTTTGTCATGACACGGCTCATTTCTTTATAACCTCTAACCCAGATTCTATACTAATAATATCTGTCATATGTTGCGGTTCAGATTGGAATATCTGTCCTGAGGGGATGAAATTTCCAGCATGGGTAAAACTCACGCTATGCAAGAAAGCTTGTTCCTAACATAAAAACCCTCTACCTAATAATTGACAGTTGTAAATTTAAGAAAGGACAAGTCCATTTAACAGCACGTTAATAATTGTAAAACATTACCATCTGTAGAGAAGATTGCCGTTCCACGTCCGCTGGGTGCCGACACCGTGTAAGATATATAGTCTTTCTCTTGTGGTGCGCCTGGTGTAGCATTCGGATTGATAGGTTTTGCATATTTTGGAATATCAGGCTGAAATATATACGGAAATATATACAGTTTTACAGAACAGTTATATAAGTATTGCAAAAAATTTATATTGCCAAATTCAACATTATAGTGCAGTTCAAAATTACATATTATTAGATTTTGTACAAGTTGCATGATGTCAACAAACCAAATGCCATGAAATTAACTACACCATCAATCTGTACTGCATGTAGTTCAACAAAGTAAAACTGATTCCAATGCTATAAGCATTGAATCAGAAACAAATTCTTTTGCATGTTGATAGAGTTTTGCACAGTTTATCATTCAGATGGTTTGCAATTATTCTTTCTAACATGACCCGCATTTTTCCCTATTGAACATAGAAGGACCGAAAGTGTGTGTTATTATGCAATAAAACCACTGTTGACATTCTATATTTAGACATTTGACGTAATCATTATATATGTGATATATTTTGTCGCATCTTAACTCCAAACAGTGATTTTATTGAGCGATAAAATCACAGTTTGGTATATATTATTTCTTAAATCATACCTACATGATTATATTACTGTGCAGTTGAACACAAACGCAAAAAAGCTTTCAAAGTCAAATGTTGGTTCAAATTGATAAAAATATATGCCAAAATTTCGAATGTATTAAAGTAATTGGGTAATTTCACACAGATATAGTAATTCAATTCATCACAAAACTACAGCCTAGGAGTGTTATAAAGCCATTTAATAAAAAGATATTACACTAGTGTAATAACACTCTGACATGACATCATTAATTTTGCCCTATATACAAAAAGAGCATTAAAGCACGCTAATGTTAGCATTACACTATAGGCGAGTCAATGAAAAATTATTCTTTTTAACTGTAAACTGTTAATATTTTGAATATGTGATGAAATTAATATCATATTCATGTAGATTCAATACTACTGTTGAACTTGCTGAATAAAACAATAATAATTATGCTTGCCATAGGCTCGCATAATTATTATGATCTTATTCAACTCCTTCAATAAATTCAGTATCACTACACACATTCAATATCCTCTGTAACAAGTTCATACAATGTGTACATATACTTACCAATGGTCTTTTAGTAGGGCTAGCATGCTTTGATGAAGGATGAATTCCAATTGGAGCATCGGCCTGTAAAAAGAACAATTACAATACAATCTTTTACATTGGGATGGGGTCATTTTGTCGTTTTGAATAAGGCTGTGAAATT
Organism: Ruditapes philippinarum; assembly: GCF_026571515.1. Classification (NCBI taxonomy): domain Eukaryota; kingdom Metazoa; phylum Mollusca; class Bivalvia; order Venerida; family Veneridae; genus Ruditapes; species Ruditapes philippinarum. Next base: position 127,000 of record NW_026866116.1, on the reverse strand, counting down.
ATATGCTATTATAAGATAATACTAAAGAATGATTTTACATTTATAAGAGAAAGCAATTCTTATATGGTAGTTAATAAGTTGATAACTGGATAACTTACTGAGTAGCTAACTGATGTGAGATAATTAATTTCTGGATAACTTGCTGAGTGTGATAATTAATTACTGGATACTTACTGAGTAGCTAACTGATGTGTGATAATTTATTACTGTTAAAATGCCATGTAATAAATAATTACTGGATAACTTACTGAGCAGCTAACTGATGTGTGATAATTAATTTCTGGATAACTTACTGAGTGTGATAATTTATTTCTGGATAACTTACTGAGTAGCTAACTGCTGTGTGATAATTCATTTCTGGATAACTTACTGTGATAATTAATTACTGGATGACTTACTGTGTAGCTAACTGTTGTGTGATAATTTTTTTCTGGATAACTTACTGAGTGTGATAATTAATTACTGGATACAGAGTAGGTTACTACTGCGTGATAATTAATTTCTGGAACTTACTGAGTGTGATTATTAATTACAGGATAACTTACAGAGTAGCTCACTGCTGTGTGATAATTAATTTCTAGATAACTTACTGAGTAGCTCACTGCTGTGTGATAATTAATTACTGGATAACTTACTGAGTGTGATCATTAATTACTGGATAACTTACTGAGTAGCTAACTGCTGTGTGATAATTAATTACTGGATAACTTACTGAGTGTGATCATTAATTACTGGATAACTTACTGAGTAGCTAACTGCTGTGTGATAATTAATTACTGGATAACTTACTGAGTAGCTAACTGCTGTGTGATAATTAATTACTGGATAACTTACTGAGTAGCTAACTGCTGTGTGATAATTAATTACTGGATAACTTACTGAGTAGCTAACTGCAGCATGGTGAAGATTAGCAGCCTGTCTCTGTAATTGTTGTCTTATATAACTCTCATCTTTCAATGCATGTAAACTGTAAAACATGAAATTGTATGCATTATAAACACACAAGTTCCTTAATCAATTAAAATTAGCTTGAATCTGGCAAAGAAATAGAATATAGCTAAGCTTCCTAGGTAGAAAGCATAAAATTATCTTGATGGATAAAAAAGCTAAGTGAATCAAGTATTTTAGACTCGTAATGCCAGCATGTTCAAATATAGAAAAAATGTTATTAGCTAGCATTATGCATTTCATAAACTCTTGTTTTCAAAATTTCACCAAAAGTTATTGTCTTTAAGAAATTTACAGACACTTAGTTTGTAGCCTCTTTATCACTTATTTGTCTGAAAATGTTTAGGGAAACCCTTTTTTTGAGGAAATTGTATTTTCACATTATTCAGGAAATAGGTATCAATTCTGAGTGCATTGTTATAGAATAATCTATTTCCATTCTAGCATGCAAATAAAAAAATAGAGAATTGATAAAAATATGTTGAACTACATTGATAGTAGAAGTATTTTTCTGACATATGATTTATAGACATCATATCAGACATTCCTTTTTTTAGTAAATTATAAATAATTCACTTGACTGCCATATCAGTATGGTATAAAAAGTAAAACTTTCTTCAACTTCTATACAAATGTTGAAATAAAATGTTGGGTTATGTATTGTTAAACCCAGACTTTACCTCTGTTGCAAGATGGCAAACTTCTTTTCCCAGGTTCTGTGTATACGCTCAATTTCACGTTTTAGTCTGGAAAGATAATTGTTCAACAATAAAATCTTGCATTTGTTATGATTGTCATACATGTTATAATAAAATATGAAAAAATGTGATAAAAACAATGAAAAAATAGCACCCCCCCCAAAAAAAAAAACAAACCCAAGCAAACAAGTTACCTTGCAACTTCCTCCCGCAGCATTTGTTCACTTTTTCGTATTTTATTCACATCTGTATCACCTTTCAATGCCTCCGCGAGTTTTGCTCTTTCCTGTTATAAAAAAACATCATTTAAACTTTCATTATAACTACAATCAAACATATGCCTTCTACAGTATATGAAACATTATATGTTAGTAGAAATAACCTTTTTATTGTATTATCAAACTGGAATTAATGAAAAGATTAAAATTTACTGGTAAAAGGAAATGAAAATGAAAGAACCTTAACTTCAAACATTATAGCTTACCTCTGGCATTTATACAAACATCAAGGACAGTAATTTTAATGAACAATAAGACAACTAAATACTGTGACACATTTTGATCAAACAGAATTGCCTTTTCTCAAAAATGCCACATAAATTTAGCCACATTATCTGGAGTTTTCATTTCAAATACTGTTAAATAAGTATCTTTTAAAAAAAGGAACCTTTTACCTCATTTCAAATTTAACATTCACAACATCTCAATTCAGATATTTATTATTATCATGCTAATTGGTGATCCAATAAAATACGAAAAAAAAGCAGGAAAATTTAAGTTGTTAGTATGCATGCATCATTTTCATAACATTACAAGACTTTCAAATCTGGTATAACAACTTTATAACAATTTTGGATAGGTGAACAACAAATGTCCTGGTGAAGTAAATGCTCTGCCACCATAGTAATTGCGCTGAGACATTAATGTGGGTGAATACAATATAGAAAATGTGTATATACAACAGCCAGTAACCTTCAATCCAAACTTAGAGTGATCTATCCTAGTAGATGAAAAATGACATGAATTAACAGTACAAACAAGATGAAAATAATGTATACACTTTGATTATACCAAGTTTTAAGTAACACTAGCACTAAATTAAAGGCATATCTATGGCCATTCTCAAGCTTTATGGGCAGAGACAGATCCCCGGTGACTGGCCTCTGAGCTTTATTTGAAACACAAGGAAGTAACTGGGTAGAACCATTGATTTTCGATAGCTACATCCATCTCAAAAGATTATTCAGTCACTCACAAGATTCAAACACACAATTATGAGTGGCTTAATGATTCAAAGTCAGTAATCTGAACCACTTGACCACTGGACCTCTGATTCAATTAACTTCCCATTAAAAGGATGACATCACAATATTAAAGTAATTCAATATAACTTTTGCACTTATTGAACCGTCAATACCCCGTCATTGTGTCCAATTAACGCTTATCAGTGAAATAACTGTACTAGTGAGTTATTATAAATATTATTCACCTTGATTTTTTAATTTCACATGAATAAAAGATATATTTTTTAATTACATCTTTGAAATTATTTTATTAAATTGAAATCATGAAGCTTAATGGCTGAAAATATTCAAAAGTTTCATATTATCTCAGTGAAATATATTCCATATTTAATTATACAATCAGTATACATTACCATCACCGTAACCATTATTACCAGAGTAGGCAATACAATGTGAAAAGTAGTATTAATTATGTAAATCACAGAGAATAATAAATCATATGGGTAAATACTCATTATTTCAATCATCAAAAAGTGAAAATATAATGATTTTAGACATATGAAATAATGTTTATAATAGTTGTATATTATATGGGATTATTCATACAAACAATGTGAAGTTTGTCTCGTGAACAGACATTCTTTTATTGTCACCATCATGTTCTTCCTTTGTAAAAAAATATTTTATTATGAAGATTTGTTTTAAATAAGTAAGACAATTATTTTATTACATGACATCACTTTTTTCAATTAATTGTATATGTAATATTTAGGTTTTACCCATAGAATATGGTGCTTTATCAGTCAAATATACTTCATATTTGTTAAAAACAAATATGAAAAATAGTTATGAAAGTGGGAATATATTCCATATTTCACTTGAACTATAAAACTGAAGAATACAAAAATCCTTTTCTTATTGAATACAATGTACATGTAGTCATCAACTAGCCTGCGTTATATTTCAAACATACTTATGGACAACAACTTGCGTGTCATAGGTTCCTACATTTTTATGTTTCCAGAACCTGCTGTAAGTCGAGTGAAAAACCCAAGCATATTTATTTTTAGATCTGCCAAACAAGTCATGACATTGATGCAAATGCATAAAACTTGCCAATTAATAAAACTGAGTGATTAACGCTTCAAGACTAATAATTCAATGATCGCTAGCCGCATGGGTTCAAACCCTGACAGGGGCAAGTCGTTGTTTCCTTGAGCAAGAAGCTTTAATAATGATTCCTTGATAATGGTTGGTTCCTGGGGAACTGATCCAAAAGTGTGTCTATTAAAATTTATAGCTTCCTACATGATCAAACTAAGAAAATTCTGTATAAACCAAATCCATATGATTTGAATGTAGCACTGCTCGGACTTAACTTTGACTAAACAATAAAACTCAAGTCATAAGGAAAACAAGAGAAAATGAGAACCTTCTGCACAGAATAATACATGTGAAAATGATATATATAGGTGAGATATCTAACCTCATTAAGTTTGCCTTGAAAGACCTGCCATGACAACAAGAAAAGTTATATACTTATGGTCACAATGATTATATGTATTTTAAAACTTTGAACTTGAAAAAATAGGGTTCTCATCATTAAATAAATCTTAAAACTTATCCTCTGTTGATTGTAAATTGTTCCACTTTTATTGTTTTTCTTATTAGATAAAATACTATCAGAGATTTTTTTAAAAAAACCTCTTTTTAAAATACTCTACCTTTTAATTTGGAAAATTATAGCAAAGATATAAATCTGTTTAAAAAATTATCAGAAAAATAAAAAAATATATAAAAAACATTCACTTTTTGTGATTGACATACATTATATAAATAGCCTATATAACTGAGATTATAGTGAGGAATTTTCACAATTTTTCAGAAGTAAAAAGTTATAATGCACAATTTTCAACTGTTTCATCAGTTTGGAAAATACCTTAAGTTGGTCTCAGTACTTTACAAAAGAATATAAAAAAATGCTTACATTACTTATGTGGTATAAACGTACCCTTGATTAGTTTTTAACACTCTGACATCTTATACTCTTAATGTAGATGAGAACATAGTCACATACTATTAGAAAATATTTCTAACTCAAAGTGAATGTATTAAAAATTATGATATCTTAATTTCTTTTGAATAATGATATGACTGTAATATGCAATCAAACACTGACTGTCGGTACAGATGGGAATATCTAGCTCGGGTAACTGTGTAGCGAAAACTTGGCAGAGCCTGAGACGATACTGCTGTAAACAGTTACCCTTGAGCTAGATATTCCGATCTGTACCGGCAGCCAGTGTTAAAGATTCTTATAATCTAGCTCTCAGAATCAGTCTGATAAGTGTCTAGATGAAACTCTGCAGAGCCTCGTTACCACTGTAAACAGTCTCCAGTAAGATATTCCAGTCTGTGCAAACAGTCCGTGATAGATTCTCATAAAATATAACTGTAAAGAATGTTTAAAGAGGAAATATATACCCTAGCAAGTTCTTCCTTGAGTTTCCTCTCCTGATCATGTAAATGCGCCATCTTATCTTTCTCGGCCTGCTCTCTAGCTCGTAGCTGGGCCTCGGCTGCTTCACTTGTCTATTAATTAATAAAACAGTTTCATAACAACATATTTATAAAACTTATAATCTGTAGAACCCAAAATTAAATGTTATATATTTCATTTAAATATATGCATTATGAAACCTCATTTATTTTGTCATTTCATGTTTACAACAGCAGGCAATCAGCATATTTAAACATGTCTGTGTGATCAAGCATGATGTCAACATTGCAGACACAATGCTACCTACAGTAATTTTTACAATGAGGTTGCATATAAAATAATTGATAAAAAGATTTTTACTAAACCAAAACAATTGGCACAATTGCTACTTATGCAACATATCCTGTTCTCGTAATATCCACTTCAGTCAAATACAAGACTCAGGGTTCTAAATATTTCAATAATTATGCTCCTTACAAAAACCCTATATTATCTTAAAGTGCACTTCAGTACAATTCTGAAATTGATAAATTAAGTAAAGATATTATACAACAGGATGCAATGAAATTTTATTCCCATTTGTATTGAAAACAAGGGAGGTAATGTTCTTCACATTATGTCCCTTGTTTAAAATGCTTAAGGAATATATACATGATATAGAAATATAATAAAATGTGTAATACATGTAATACCTATTTAGATAAATAATTATAAATGTTACTATATTTCTTCAATATTTTCCCTACCTTAATATACACAATTAAAAAGAACCCCTTTGCACTTACTTCAATCATTTCAATTACCTCATACAAATGAGGACATCCTTTATGTTATTTTCATAACCATACTTACAGCTAGTTGTGCCTGGGCCATTTTTTCACGCATCATTCTCTCCATTTCTTCTTTCTGTTTTGCCATCTATATTTACAAATACATTTGTCTGAATATAATACATGCATTATAGTTTTCTTGTGCACAACATGCTTAATATACAAATCAAGGTGGTCAGAAAATAAAAGAACTTCATGTCATCTGAATGTTATTCCACATCAATGAAACTAAAAATCAGACTACTGTCAGTCATCCAAATGACTAGAAGAGAATTTTATGTCACCTCAGAAAGAGAATTTTATGTCACCTCAGAGAAGAGATTTTTTCTTGCCACCCGAGAATAGAATTTTATGTCACAAGAAAAGAATTTTATGTCACTAGAATAAAATTTTATGTCACCTGAGAACAGAATATCATGTCACCTGAGAATAGAATTTTATGTCACCTGAGAATAGAATTTTATGTCAGGTTTTATGTCACCTGAGAATAGAATTTTATGTCACCTGAGAATAGAATTTTATGTCACCTGAGAATAGAATATGATGCCATTAGAATTTGTTATCAGAAGAGAATTTTATGTTTTAAGAGTAAAAAATCATGTCACCACTGTATAGATAATAATGTAGAATACCAAGGCACCAGAAAGGCCCAATTTCATGTCATCAGAATAAAGTATTATGCCAGCAAAAAAGAATTCCGTAAAATTCCTAATAAACGCCCCTCCCCTAATAAAGGCCCCCCAGGCCTTTTGATAAGAAAAACAATCTACGCATCAGTGCTAAACTCATGAGTAAATCCATAATTTCATTCAAATCATTCACAATCTATTTTATTTTATAGTATGAACTTTAAAATCTTAACACTTTTAATGTTATTATTACCAACACTTGCTAACACTAAATGTATTTACAATGATTTTTGGATTTAGGAAAAACTGTGTTGTAATAATAGCCCCCCTTTTGTAAAATGTTTAGCCCCCGGGGGCGTTTAATAGGAATTTTACGGTACTTCTTAATAGTGTTTTTTTGTTTTTGCACATTTATAATTAATATTAATTGACAATTAAGCAGAAAAGTTGCTAATTTCTAAAATCTGAAAACTTGTTATTCTAAATGATGTTCAAAAATCCTTTCAGGTCATTCTCATGCCAAATTAATTTGATTGCCAAATTATGCCATAAAACTAAAAGTGTCCTGGAAGTTAAAAAAACCCAAAAAACAACACTGTATATTTATAAATCAAGGGAACTAAACCACTGGGTCGATCTAGATATTGACTATGGGAATTGCAATTTGGTAGAGTGAGGTTGCTTAAAGGTTGGGGTAGGGTTTATAGAGTGCAGGATGGGGGCTAGTGCAAGCTAAATCTTTTTTTCGTCTTAATCAAATAAAGCATAAAATCAAGTAATTTAAAAGTGTTAGTATAAGAAGCTAGAAGAAAAGTGTCAATATCTGCAAAATAACCTCAATAGATAAGCAGATGAACTTTGCACATGCATCACAATCCTTTGACAAATATCACAAATTTAATCCACTTACCATTAAACAACAGTTTTCAAAAAACATAAAAAGCTAAGGGACAGGTATTTAAAAATGTGCACATGCAAGGATTTGAAAGAATAGTAAAAAAATTAAGTCTAAAAGGATGTTGAAAAAAGCTTGTTGTAAAAGCATAATTCTAACATAATCTTATTTTTATTTCAGTTTTGTTGTAGATTTGTTTTAGTGCAATTAATGCCTTTTTGAACCCACAAGCTAATGGAACTGAAATTCAGATAAACTCCTTTGTCTTCTGAGTAGAGAGCCAGGAAGGCTGTACATCCATTAATTTCAGTCTGACCCAAGGCTCTTTACTAGTGTCTTATTAACTATAGTTTTTTATCTTGAAAGCCCGAAAATTGATAATGGACGGTTCTTTAAAAATCATACCAACGATTGATTGAAATGTAATCAAAATAAATATTAAAAGATAGGATGTGGGTATCCGTTACCCCGTTCTTGAAATAGAAGTTGGACAATGTCATTTAACATAATCAGCAGAAACTATTTGGGTGATACCAATAGGTATTCTACACCAGGCATTATTCAACCACACTCATGAATGTTGGCTGCTCAATTTGAATTTGAATGTTGATACTGAAATCCCCAATCATAACAAGAGCTGTCAGAAGGACAGCGCGCTCGACTTTTTTAGTGCTTGCCTATAAAACAAAACTTTGACAGTTAAGGGCACACAAGACTTTAACTAGGAATTTCTAAGTACATATCAAGAAACATTTTCACAGAGTTATCTTCTCTTGCTTACAGATAGGTCTCATGATGGCACATAAGAACTCCAACTTCCAAAGTAATATCTCAAATGGTTAAGTCAACAAGTGGACAAGAATGAAAATCTTAACTGAGTTTCTAAGTCAAAAAGGGCCATAATTCAAATAAAATCCTTAACAGAATTACCTTCTCCTGCCCATGTTTTGGGACCATGATGGTAAACAAGTATTCCAACTTTCAAATTAATATCTCAAACAGTTCAGTCAAAAAGTGGACTGGTACTAAAAACTTAACCAAGATTCTAAGTCGATAAAAGGCCTTAATTTTTAAAACAAATCCTTGACAGAGTTACCTTCTCTTGCGTACAGATGGGGGTAATGATGTGAAATAGCATTAAAAGTTTCAAAGCAATATCTCAAAGGGTTAAGGCAATAAGTGGATTTTACCCATATTCAATGTATTTTCTAAGTCAAAAAGGGGCATAATTCTGTCAAAAACCTTGACAGAGTTATGTCCTCTTGTCTGTTGATGAAGGTCGTGATGGTAAACAAGTATGGTCAGTTTCAAAGCAATACCTCCAATGGTTTTGAAATAAAGTGAGGTGGTACAAAAAACTTAACCAAGCTCAATACACTTTCTAAGTCAAAAAAGGGCCATAATTCTGTCAAAAACCTTGACAGAGTTATGTACTCTTGTCTGTAGATGGAGGTTATGATGGTGAACAAGTATGGTAAGTTTCAAAGCCATACTTGTAATACTTCTGAAATAAAGTGGGGTGGTACGAAAAACTTAACCAAGGTGTGACGCCAACGCTAACGCTAACGCCGACGCCGACGCCGGGGCGAGTAGGATAGCTCCCCTTTTCATAGAAAAGTCGAGCTAAAAATGGACAATTCCAAACTCAATGTAGGACAAGCCCATTATCATATTACAGTACGGTAAAAATTCAAAGATGAGAGTTATTATAATAGCAAACTATACTGATGTAAAATCAACTTCATTTTATATAATGACTTATATTTTGACCCTGCTAAACTGTGTCAGTCTAACATATATTATTATACTGATTGAGTTTTATTTAAAACATGTTAGAATAGAAACAATTCTAATTTTGAGTGTTTTATGGCTTGAATCATTACGATCTATCACTTTTGCTATTTTATATTACTGTAACTTCTTCCATTTCAGATGTTTAATTAACGCTCAGGCTCCTGGCAGCAACTGAATATTATACCCATGCAACCAGTGCAGACCAAGATTAACAGGCATGTCATTATATGCCATCTGATCATGGTCTGCACTGTTTATACTGACTGAATAGTAAGCAGTGCAGAGAATGTTCAGACAGCAAAGATCTTGGTCTGCACTGCTGGCATATATAGAATATGCTGCTTCCAGCAGGCTGAAGTACCAACCATAATGCATTACCTCCACTTTGAAGAGTATTCAAATAGGCTAGAATCACAAATTTCTTTTACTTAAAGAGAGCAAATAAGAATGAAATTGGATGCTCATAATTTCTGCAGATTTGTGTGATAATTTTACATGATTCCACGTTCAGATGCTTTGAAATGACACAATTTAGTCTGACTACATTAATGACTGTATTATAAACAGCACATCTGAACATTATAACCCATGCAACATTATACAACAAAGCAAGAATTAATGTTCTCAATAAAACACACTCAAAATTAAAATTGTATTTCCAAATGATAGTATACATAGCAGTGTTATTCAATCACCAATACAAGTGTGTGTTAATGGAGATAGTTTTCTGTGTAATACTATAAAAAGCATAAAAAAATGCTGACTCAAGATAGAGATTATAGAAAAGAAAGATTGATGAGTCAGCAGTGAAAAAATAACTTACTCCTGCAGACTGTAAAGAAATAACAGAAAGTCAAGTTTAAATAGCATGTGAATCCTTCTACAACAGTGATGCTTATATATACTAGATTTAAATGTGATATTTTAAGTTCTAACACAAAACAATATATAATATAACTACAGTTGAAATATTGTATTTCTCACACACATATATGCAATGTTATAATTGTTCAACTATTTGTGATTTCTTAGCACACAAATCTACTGAATTGCAGAATTTACAGGACTGTAGATTTGGTTTTTAAAATTTAACAAAAATTACAGATCACCGACACATAAAAAAATGGCTTGTAATAAAAGAACACTGCCCCTAGTGATTAATATCAGTGATTAATTAAAATTGATTTTAAAAAATCTCAAATTAACTGTATGGTTTGGACTTTGTATTATGTATTGCTTTTTTCATTTGGTACAGTTATAAATTAAAATGGCAAAAATAAGCCACAATTTAAAATGTATTAAATTGTTGTTATATATAACTCTCATAATTATGCTACAAACATTTGATGTTAATCATCATTAATTAGTTTAAACAGGTTAAGGTTGATTATGATGAAAGTTTTACTTAAAAAAGACAACTTTAAGTGATCCCCTTTGACAATTCATTCGACATCCCCATTAAATACATAACTGGGTATGAAATGTTTAGCATAGGCTAGTTTTTTCTTTGTTGTTTTTCTTCTTTACACTGAGCTGAAACTAGCTTTTGACAAGGACTGCAAGTTTCCTGCCGGCCATATGATTTTGTCACCATTTTAATTTGTGACATATAGGCCCTATTCAAGCCAATGCTGCCATATGCCTCTTGCTACAGCTATCATCATCAAGCAATGGCTTTATGTTAAAGCACAATTGTATCAAACAATTCATACTCATACATTTCAAAGAGTGACAAAAATTAAATACAAAATGTAAATAATAGTTAATCATTATGACAATAATGTACTAAATAATTATATTGTAATTATATTAAACAATATATGAGTATTGTAACAGGTTATTCAGTGGCTTGTATGAGTTGGAAACATCACAATCCATTATTAATACATATCAGTGAAGTAAAGGGAGGGTTAATCATGTCTTATTAAAAGAACAAATTAATAAAATTGATTTTTGAAATAAACAGAATGTGGATTTATGTATCACTTATTTCTGCTAATTAATTTGATAAATGTAACACACAAAGTGGTATTAAAGATTGTGTTATAATTACTGTGATAGTAGATGAGCTATGTTTTCATAATTGATCCAATGTGATTTTCAATTAAAACCATATGCTTGTGCAATTATAATTTGGAAAACACATCTTAACGTATTAACAATGATAAACAGGGATTTCCCTATACGCAGGTTTTCTGTATCCCTGAGGCAAGTTTTGGTCCAGGCACTGCCATCTTACAGAAGTCACAAGTGCATATGGTCCCTAGGACCCTCAAAACTCAAAAAACAGTTTTGAATTGGTAACCATTTTAGAAATAAAATTTTATCTTCTGTGTTATAAAGGCACCTTTTCTATTAAAGATACCCACTTTAAAAATTACAGTCTCTAAAGTCTATCTCTAAGATGGCTGCCCTTGAGATAGAAGCCTGATGAAATTACATAGTAATGGACAAATGGCGAGGGACAAATGGTGATGGACAAAAATATCTTCCAAGAAATGTCCAGTGAAAATCACTGGTACATCTTGTATATACGTATCTAAGGTCTGAACACTTTAATATACTCTTCCTGTAAATTATGTATTAGTAGTAGGAAAATGGGTGTGTGAAAGAAGCACATAACATTTATGTAATGTGGTGTGACAGCTATTTGTTCTCTTTTTGTGACGAACAACACAGACATATAATAATATAATGTTTTCATTTCAAGAAGTTAGCTTGAATGTTAGATTGTCGTTAATTAGTAAAATCCATTACCATTTCCTCTTGCTGTGGAATATAAAACAGACTTGAGTAAAATCTACATCATAATTTATATTTGTCATTTTTATAATTTTATAATAAAGTATCTTGGCCATCGTTTTCCTTAAATTCTATATCATTATTAAAACATAAAATCCTGCTTATCAGACCATTCCACACTAAAACAACGTAATCATCCTAGGTCATTTGAATTCTAAAGATAAAAATTCTAAAGATATTAATGACTTTTTTACAAGAAAATTAAAACCTGTTATAATTATATAGTATCTTATACAGATCTTTCATAAAATACTAGCATTTATAATTTCATACCACCAAATTTGAACACATGACCTTAAATATTTTTTCATAGGTCAGCAAATTCCTATGACCCTAACCTTTTTAACAAATACCTCCATGTTTTGTGATCAAATCCTCAATGCCCTACAATTAAACAAGCATACCAATTTTCCTCAGATAGGATGGAAAGACAACAACATAAAAACATATATACACCATTAACCATAAGAGTTTCATTGGCAAGAACACTTACCATTTTCTGTGAGTTGTTCCTATCCTGATCTATTGCATTCTTCATCGTCTCAATCTCTATCTGAAGCTGTAATTAGAAAGGGACATAAATGTCATAATCTGTTATACAGGGACTGTAATAATAAAGGGAGATAAATGTCATAATCTGTTAAACAGGGACTGTAATAATAAAGGGAGATAAATGTCATAATCTGTTACAAAGGGACTGTAATAATAAAGGGAGATAAATGTCATAATCTGTTACACAGGGACTGTAATAATAAAGGGAGATAAATGTCATAATCTGTTACAAAGGGACTGAAATAATAAAGGGAGATAAATGTCATAATCTGTTACACAGGAACTGTAATAATAAAGGGAGATAAATGTCATAATCTGATACACATGGACTGTAATAATAAAGGGATAATTGTATCTTTTTTACCAAGTCAAGGGTAATAACTCTAACAGAACTTAATTATTTAATCCACACAAATCCCCAGAATGATGCACAACTTCACATGACCTTTAGACAGAGTGTCCTAGATTGTCATAGAGAAATTACACCATGTCAGAGAATTGAACCAGGGACCCCTGTATTACTAACCTGACGACCTCCCTATTGAGCAAAGCAGGTGAACTGTAGCACATATATAAGTCCCTAACATAAACAATGGACAGTAACATTTTAGAAATTTTAAAGTAAAAAAATTATAGAAAAACAGTTACAATGTGAAAAGAAAATAAACAAACCTGTTGTTTTTCCATTCTCTCATTAGTAAGTTCATCTCCAAGTTTATTGATTTCTTTGTCTGCAAACAATATAAACATTAAATTAGGGTATGATATGATATCTTAAAAAACAGGTTTGCTAATAATTGATTACATTTTGTATGACAGGTGAGATGTGGTGTGATATAACATGAAACTGGAAATAGTTTAAGTTAAGAAATCTACCACAAAGGAAACATTTCCTTGCATTTTCAGCTATACTGGTCCATCCATCTAACCTCCTTGGAAATCGTTTTTTTTTTTACCAAATTTTAAATACATCTTTTGTCATATCTTTACATTCAGTCTACCTTACTGACAGTAATAAATTAATATCAATTTCTTTGGCTGTGACTGACTACTAATTTAAAGTGATTTCATAATTGAATCAGCAGCAGAGGAGAAATGAACATTAGGCTCCAAGTCGGAGATCCCAGTGTGACAGAGAATATATCCTTCACTCAAGAATCAAACTATGCAGTTCACTCTAAATTACAAATCCAATGTTCTCCTCCCTATTCAGCTAAGCAGACAAACAACCATGTTATAAAGTTAATGAATTTTGGACTCAAGCAAGAATTAAACATCCAAACAAATATGAGCAAAATTTTGATGACAAAAAATGAATTAAACATTGCATTTGTTTAAAAGTCACCAGTTCAGTGTGGCTAATAGTTTTAATACAAAAACGTTCCATTAAATCTGGAAAAAGCGAACTCACTGAGTTCCTTGTTTTCATTTTCCTGTTCCTGCAAGTCATCTTCCATCTTACTGAGTTTTTTCGTGACTTCATCGAGCTCGTCTTTCAGAGCTTCTGCCTCGTGGTTAATACTCGGAGACTTGGACGCTATTGAGTCCTCAACCTACAAACATAACATATGAAAAGATAGAAATAGAATGAAACTTTACTGATTTAATTTCACTTACACCTGCCTTTGATTAAAAGCTCAGGGCCGATAACAACTAGAATAGATGCCACAATAAACTGTGGTTAAAACTGTGGTATTTGGTATTTGGTAGAAAACTGTGGTATATACTTCAATATTTATTTCTTGGCAGAACCAAACTGTCATAAAATGATTGCCTTGGTTTTAAGTGATATATCACTGAAATAACTTCTACATTGTATTTAAATAATCCATCCTGAAAAAATATTCACAGATATTTCCGTAACTAAACAAGAGCTGTAAACTGAGATGAGATTTCCACTCTTCTCAATAATGGATAATGAAATACTGATTTTTAAAATACAGAAGGGACATAACCCTGAAATAATATTTGATAAGAGTTACCTGCGTTGAAAGTCAGAACTTAACTAAACATATTCTCATCGAAGATCATCAAACAATAGAAAAATCAGTGCAAAATATGTCTTCATTGATTGAACATTTACTATTTCAAATTACTTTAACTTGAGACTTTAAGAAATATACTACATGCCTTGTCATTTGATTTGTTTAGAGGACAGATAATATCTATATCTATTATGTATAAACTGAAAGAGTCAATCTCTTTCAGTTTTGTGTATATTATATACCCCACACCAAACCATAAAAGAAAGGGGAACAACTTATGTTACCTTATATTAATTTCTAGATACCATTTGTTTCCCTTTGATTTAAAAAATGCATAAATAATGTATCAAAGTCTGATATACTGGGTACCTGGAACAAAACATTATGATAGTAAACCAATAACCAAATCATCTCATTTTTGTATGTAAATTAGCCTTTTAATGTTAATATCAATAATGATTACAAAAGTATTCTGTAAACAAACAAACTATCGTATTAAGAAACACATGTACAGTACAATATAGTCATATCACACCCACACATAAACATACATACAATCACAGAAATGTGTTTCATTTCTTTACAAAATTAGATCAACAACAACAACAACAAATCAGCAAAATATTAATGTTTAAAACTTACACTCAATATATGTTTAAAACTTACACTCAATATATATTATTTTCTAAATATAACAAGTAAACACTAAAACACAACAATAATTACTATGTTATTATGTAACACTCAATGATCACCATCAACAGTATAATAATGTCTTAATACATATAATTAGTACACATTAATAGCAGAATGTGATTTTTTTCAATATCAAATAATTATGGTTGTAATAGATTTAATTCAAAACATATTTTCAATTGTTTAAAAAACAGATTTATGTTTTCTAGATTTATGTACAATTTTGGTATAAGTCTATACCAATAACCTGTGTGCAAATTTAAGGTTCATTTTGCCGTCCTAATTTCCCAGAATAATTGTTTTCTGTGTGTAAAAATGACCTAAAAATTGAAAATCACCTTTTAAATGCTTAAATTAACTTAAAATCAGTCTATGATTTGTTCTTATTATCTTTTTTTTTAGTTCTGAGCATATAGCTCTATATGAGCCGTGTCATGACAAAACCAACATAGTGCGTTTGCGACCAGCATGGATCCAGACCAGCCTGCGCATATAGATCTGCGCAGTCTGATCAGGATCCATGCTGTTCACTATCAGTTTCTCTACTTGTAATAGGGTTGGTAAGCAAACAGCATGGATCCTGATCAGACTGCGCGGATGCGCAGGCTGATCTGGATCCATGCTGGTCGCAAACACACTATGTTGGTTCTGTCGTGATGCGGCTCATATGTTTTTCTAAGGGCTTCAGTTGATATCATGACATAAGATTTTAAAATTCTTATGATTATACCTCAGCGGTGCTCCTTTAACTGGAAACTGATTTCAAATTCAAGGTAACTTATGTCTTATAAGTTTTGAAGGTTATAACTTGACCTACTGACCCCAAAAACATTAGTATTTGTCAAAAAAGAAAGATTATAATTGTGACTCAAATGGTACTTTAATTACATACAAACAGACACAGCAAAATGTTCTACATGTATGTCACTATAAAAAATACGTAAAACAACATCAATCTGATAATAAAGTTAATTTTCTAATCAAATACATCTATGAAAATTACAACAATTACATTTTTTATACTGACGTAAGATACACAGCAAACAGTTACCTGTACTTCTTTATTTTTTGTCTACAATCCAAGATTTAAAACTCTTTAGCTACAATTTTAGGTATATACTTATAGAAAACCATTTGAGCTTAATAATTAATTTTCAAGTTTGAATCCTCCCAAGTAAATTGAATTTAAACAAAAACTCAAGATAACACTCTTAGCAGCTGAATGCAAAATGTTGCAGCCTGGCTAATAAGAAGTTCATGGTATTTAAATGCAAGCCACCATCCACCCATATAATAGCATCTCTGCACATATATAAATTTATTACAATGTATGTAATGTTACAATTTAAATATTCAAAGGCAGTGACCTTCATCACTCAGCCTGACCAAGGTCAGTCAAATTTAAAAATGTCAATCTTTTATAATTAACTTTAAGTCAATGTCAACACATCATTTTTAAAAAATAAAATTAATGTTATATACCCTTAAAAAAATGGATTTTCCATCATTTTATTTTCTCTGTTGAAAAAAAAGAGCTTTTGAAACTTTATTAAAATCTACTTTCCTCATCTACAAGACTGAAAATAAACAACAAAATCAGTTTTCTTACCAAAGGTTTGATCTTTGCTTGTACACCCTACATATAATAACAATGAAATCATAATTATGTTATTTCAATAATGTATTATCTAAAATGACTTTTAATAGATCTGTACAACAATTTTTATCATTTTTTCTGATTTTTTAAAAAATTATTTCAATTAACGAAAAGAATAAGTCCAAAAAATAGCAATTCATACATAAATTAACAATAATTAGTTTTGTTTCATGATAAAGTTTTACTAATGTAAAGTTATTACTGGTAAAAATTGCAAAAAACTATAATTAATACTGAATAATAACAAAAATCAACTGTCAAATTTAGTGCTTAAGTAAAATACAAAAACAGCAAAACATACAATACAATACACAACTACAGCAGTGACCAGCCACGAATATTTCACTTTCTTATATTAAGATACTATACAATAACGCTATTTTAATTATGCATTTTAAAAATCTACGCAACAAGTTAATTAACTAAAGCACAGTAAAATCACATACACATTATTATAGAAGACAAGAAAACTAAAACACACATATATATAAATTTCATAGAGCTTACAAATAAATTAATTTCAAAGAACACAGCCTCCTTCCATATTTATTAGGAACAAGAAAGTTAAAGGGACTCCACTGAGGTGTTTCGGCATGATGGGACTGAAAATATTTTCCTGAGATTTGTATAAACCATTTGATGGAGGTCTGAATCAATAACTTGTGTGCACATTTTCAGATCATTCTCTCATCTCGTTTTCCAGTAAATTCTGTTTTATTGTGCAAAAAATACCTAAAAATGAAAAGCATTGCAACGCTTTTCTCACTCAGATTTGGCCAAGAATCACACAAAAAAAAAAAAATTTTCAATTAAATTTCCTTATTACCCTTCTCAGATTTTTCCATTTTATGTGCTTCACTTGATCTATGCAAAAGTTTCAAATTTTTTATCTTTTTTGATCTCAGCGGAGTTCCTTTAAAAAAAAACAAAAACAAGTTGTCATAATTCATTATCACAATTCACTGTCACAATGTCTTCATTCCGTGACAAACAAGATTTAGCCAAATCAAAGTAAATCAGAACATAATATAATTCTGTACATGTATATAAGAACTGTTCAATTCTAGGTTAGAATAATTCATTATCTAAAAGAACAAGATATGTTTGTAAAACATGTATGCCCCCTATCAGCAGCCAATTAGTCATGTGATAAGGTTATTATGCATGACTTCTGACCCAGTGATCAAACAATTAATAAGGGTTATCAAGTATCTACTGGTCATGACCTTAACCTTTGACCCCTTGACCCCAAAATCAATAGGGGTCATCTGCTGGTCACGACCAATCATCATACAAAGTTTGAAGTTCCTAGGCCTAAGCGTTTTTAATAAATTGATCGGAAACCGTTTTTACCTTCAAGGTCAATGTGACCTTGACCTTTGACCCCTTGACCCCAAAATCAATAGGTC
Organism: Ruditapes philippinarum; assembly: GCF_026571515.1. NCBI lineage: Eukaryota > Metazoa > Mollusca > Bivalvia > Venerida > Veneridae > Ruditapes > Ruditapes philippinarum. The sequence goes on along the minus strand of NW_026866116.1, from coordinate 108,362 downwards.
ATCTGCTGGTCATGACCAATCACCATGCCAAGTTTGAAGTTCCTAGGCCTAAGCGTTCTTAAGTTATTGAACAGAAACCGTTTTTACTTACAAGGTCAATGTGACCTTGACCTTTCACCCCTTGACCCAAAACTCGATAGGGGTCATCTGCTGGTCACGACCAATCATCATACAAAGTTTGAAGTTCCTAGGCCTAAGCGTTTTTAGTTAATTGATCGGAAACCGTTTTTACCTTCAAGGTCAATGTGACCTTGACCTTTGACCCCTTGACCCCAAAATCAATAGGTCATCTGTTTTATTCAGCTGGTCATGATCAATCACCATACCAAGTTCGAAGTTCCTAGGCCTCAGGGTTCTTAAGTTATTGATTGGAAAGCATTTTTACCTACAAGGTCAATGTGACCTTGCCCTTTGACCCCTTAACCCCAAAATCAATAGGGGTCATCTACTGATCATGACCAATCACCATATCAAGTTTGAAATCCCTAGGCCTAAGGGTTCTTAAGTTATAAATCGGAAACCGTTTTTACCTAAGCGGTCAATGTGACCTTGACCTTTGACCCCTTGACCCCAAAATCAATAGGGGTCATCTACTGATCATGACCAATCACCATATCAAGTTTGAAATCCCTAGGCCTAAGGGTTCTTTCGTTATTGATCGGAAACAGATTTTACCTACAAGATCAATGTGACCTTGACCTTTGACCCCTTAACCCCAAAATCAATAGAGGTCATCTGCTGGTCATGACCAATCACCATACCAAGTTTGAAGTTCCTATGCCTTAGGGTTCTTTCGTTATTGATCAGAAACCGTTTTTACCCAAGAGGTCAATGTGACCTTGACCTTTGACCCCTTGACCCCAAAATCAATAGGGGTCATCTACTGATCATGATCAATCACCATACCAAGTTTGAAGTTCCTAGGCCTTACAGTTCTTTAGTTATTGATCGGAAACCGTATTTGCTTACAAGGTCAATGTGACCTTGACCTTTGACCCCTTGACCCCAAAATCAATAGGGGTCACCTACTGATCATGACCAATCACCATACCAAGTTTGAAGTTCCTAGGCCTTCAAGTTCTTTAGTTATTGATCGGAAACCGTTTTTGCTTACAAGGTCAATGTGACCTTGACCTTTGACCCCTTGACCCCAAAATCAATAGGGGTCATCTACTGATCATGACCAATCACCATACCAAGTTTGAAGTTCCTAGGCCTAAGGGTTCTTTAGTTATCACTCGGAAATCATTTGGTCTACGGACCGACAAGTGCAAAGCAATATACCCCTTTTCTTCGAAATGGGGGCATAATTAAAGACAAAATTACAAAACTGCAAACACATTTACATTATAGTCACCTTCTCTCGGACACTCTGTGGGTTATATATTAATAAAATAATGAATTTGGTACAACATGATGGTGTGAAATGTTTAAATTACAAGTCTTCACAGTAGAAAAGAAAAAAAAGGAAATCAGAAGCTTTCAAAAGAAAAATTAAGAAATAATTTTTTCAAACAATGAAAAAATAAAATAAAAAATACAACTGATATTATTTAAAATCAAACATTTGCATAAGCATAGCTCAAATTATTTATATTTTGATATTAAATTTTGTCAATACATGTACTTTTTTACTTTTCATTTTAAAAATTTCCTTTACAATTATGAATGGTTATGATCTGATTCAACGATGGACAAGCCCATTTTAAGATGTTTGGGTGGTTAATAAATGTAAAAATTAAAATCAATCTGGAGGCGTGCCAAACACCTGATTTTCGGTCCTTAAGTACAGACACCCCAGCATTCCCCCCGCCCACCTGTACTTAATATCTAACCCTGAACATTCCAGTCTGATGCGCTAAAAAGGAAAATGCATGCTTTTCAGAATTCTTGGTATTTTTTCGTAGCATTATTACAAATCTACCCCATACTGTGATTATAGGTTCTTAATGATATATTCCGAAATCCAGATCTAACTATGTTTCATAAGTAAATTACATCTATCGTAAATCGACATGAATGCAATAACTGTCTAAGAGACTTTTACAACAACCTGCGATGCATATATCAAACATTCATAAACCAGTTACAGTACACCTGTAGAGCATGATTCCATTACAATATTCATGAAAAATAATCTAATATGACGTAAACAGTCCTTAAAAAAACTCATTAATCATGACATAAAACTCCTGGTTTTGCCAAAACCCACCGAGTTGCAAATGAAAAGTATCTCGTAAAAACTGCATATACATCGGTAAGATTTATTGTTATATGCGCAGGCAACCTGGGATTTAATCCGACTGACTATCTAAAGGGGAGTCATCAATTAAAGGTTTGAGACGACTAGCCTAGTGAACTTGAACGATTTACCGAGACCAATAAATAAAAAAACTGCTGTAAAAGTACAATCTTAATTTCCAGTACATTCTGACTTAATGATATAACAGGATGCATTATGGGTAATGTAAAAGCAATGCACTTTGGGTAACTGATATGGCCTGGAATCAGGGCAATTTCTTTTTTTATCTTGCTACATTAATAATGATCTCATCTGTGCTCATAAACATTTTGAAGGAATGAAATTAAGATTTTAACTTAAAGACACATTGAGCCTCAGAAATTTATAATGATTTTTCCTCTGAAAAAAGCAAACCTGTGCTCTGAAAAATACTTTTATAATGGATATAGAGCATGTTTTATATATTTATCTGGTTGCAAAATGTAAACTTGCAAAATGTAAACAAAGCGGTACAATTATTGTATTCTGATTTTAAAAAAAAAACCTTAAAAAAAAAAACGATAACTTTACTCAGATGGCCAAAATACATTATAATAAAAGATGGTTTAGCTTAGATGGCAATGAGATCTTGAAACTTTGACAGAACACCAAAAAAGAAGCTTTTTTGAAAGAAATATATAATCATAATTATGGGGTTTCTAATAAGCCTTAAAAGTTTAAAATACATTTTGTACTTTTCATTCTGTTTTTCTTTTAATTTTATAAAAAAATGTTGCCGAATAAGCAGTTAGTCTATTTATAATTTCATTTATTACTCCAGGGAATATAACATCATTCGATTAAGAACTTTCTTTGATCCATTATGATGAATTTTACCTTTAATTTATGATACACATATCTTTCTTGAAATTCAAAACACACAGAGAGAAAATTAACCTAAAAGATAACATTATTGCAGTGATGGCGAATAATCACTGTGAAAATTGTTAAAACTCACCGGAGGTCTTGTTGACGTTACTGCAGTTGTCGGTGGACTCTCGCCGAAACTCTATATATGTCGTAATAATTACAAAGATATTACATAAATCATTTATCTCATAGAAAACAACAACCTGGTTACATTACATGTCAACTAAAAGTTTTATATTGAATTCTATAATCATACCATGTTATAAATTCCTTTTCTATTTCTGTGTAAAATTAACAAAAATTATATTAACCATTTACTACAATTTTATATCAGTCATTTTACAATACCACATGCAGAGCTAGAAAGAAACTACAAAGTCTTAATATAAACTGAACAAAATAATTTCAAATGCATTATTCTCATTTATGAATAAATATGTAATTATACATGAAGAACTACTTTTTATTATAAACAAAGCTTTGTTTTTCTATCATAAACTTCAAATTTGAAATAACTGCTGATTCTGAGTTTAATATATAAAAAGTAAACATCATTCTGAAATTCAAGTCACATTTTCATATCAAAGCTGCTGTTGTCAGATATTCATAATTGAACTTATTCAGATGTTCATTATATCACTATTTTTAGTAAATTACTGATTCCTGGTTAAAACATATAATTATATTAAAATATGACACATCTACATTAACTTGTTACAAAAGGCTATACAAAAATATGTTACATACAAATAATTGCAAGGTAATCTTGCATCACTGATTACCTTTATAAATTACCAGCTTTAACATAATACAAAAATAAAGAAATGATTTTATTAAAGACCTTATTTGAAAATGATAATCTAACAATACAAATTAATTTCTTATCACATGGATCTAACCTACTTTACTGATTGATATATACATTTTCTTCAGCATGCAATAAAAAACAAGAGGGCCATGATGGCCCTGAGGTCGCTCACCTGTATATAGCCCCCCCCCCTCCCGGGCCAATTTTTACCCAAGGGCTTTTATTTGAACAGACTTGGTAGACACCCATAAGAAGATGTTTCTTGCTAAACATCTAAGTTCTAGCTCATTGGGTTTTTTAAAAGAAGATTTTTTAAGTTTTTACTACACACATATAGTTAAAAACAATGACACCCCTGGGGCAGGGCCAGTTTTGACCCCCGGGCTTTTATTTGAACAAACTTTGTAGATAATTACTTAAAAATGTTTCATGTATAATATCTAAACTCAAGCTATTTGGGTTTTTTCAAAGAAGAATTTTTAAGTTTTTGCTATACACATATAAGGAAAATCAATGACCCCCGGGGCGGGCCAGTTTTGACCCCAGGGCTTTTATTTGAACATACTTGGTAGACACCCATTAGAACATGTTTCATGCTAAATATCTTAGCTCTAGCTCTTTGAGTTCTTTAAAAGAAGATTTTTTAAGTTTTTACTATATGCATATAGGGAAAATCAATGACCCCCTGGGGCGGGGCCAATTTTGACCCCAGGGCTTTTATTTGAACAAACTTGGTAGACACTCATTAGAAGATGTTTCATGCTAAATATCTTAGCTCTAGCTCTTTGGGTTCTTTAAAAGAAGATTTTTTAAGTTTTTACTATATGCATATAGGGAAAATCTATGACCCCCTGGGACGGGGCCAATTTTGACCCCAGGGCTTTTATTTGAACAAACTTGGTAGACATTCACTAGAAGATGTTTCATGTCAAATATCTAAGCTCTAGCTCTTAGGGTTCTTTAAAAGAAGATTTTTTAAGTTTTTACTATATGCATATAGGGAAAATCAATGACCCCCCGGGCCGGGGCCAATTTTGACCCCAGGGCTTTTATTTGAACAAACTTAGTAGACACTCACTAGAAAATATTTCATGTCAAATATCTTAGCTCTAGCTCTTTGGGTTCTTTAAAAGAAGATTTTTTAAGTTTTTACTATATGCATATAGGGAAAATCTATGACCCCTTGGGGCAGGGCCAATTTTGACCTCAGGGCTTTTATTTGAACAAACTTGAGTAAACACTCATTAGAAGATGTTTCATGCTAAATATCTTAGGTCTAGCTCTTTGGGTTCTTTAAAAGAAGATTTTTAAGTTTTTACTATATGCATATAGGGAAAATCAATGACCCCCTGGGGCGGGGCCAATTTTGACGCCAGGGCTTTTATTTGAACAAACTTGTTAGACATTCACTAGAAGATGTTTCATGCCAAATATCTAAGCTCTAGCTTTTACAGTTCTTTAAAAGAAGATTTTTTAAGTTTTTACTATATGCATATAGGGAAAATCAATGACCCCCCGGGCCGGGGCCAATTTTGACCCCAGGGCTTTTATTTGAACAAACTTGGTAGACACTCACTAGAAGATGTTTCATGCCAAATATCTTAGCTCTAGCTCTTTGGGTTCTTTAAAAGAAGATTTTTTAAGTTTTTACTATATGCATATAGGGAAAATCAATGACACCCTGGGGCCGGGCCAATTTTGACCCCAGGGCTTTTATTTGAACAAACTTGGTAGACACTCATTAGAAGATGTTTCATGCCAAATATCTAAGCTCTAGCTCTTACAGTTCTTTAAAAGAAGAAATTTAAAGATTTTTCTTTCGGTTGCCATGGCAACCAGAGTTCTGCATGAAATGGAATTCTTTGAACAATCTTGATAGAGCTTCATACAAAGAGTATTCCTGCCAAGTTTCATTAACATTGGCCTTGCTGTATCATAGAAGATGTCCTTAGAATATTTAAAATGTAGACGGACGACTGACGACGGACGCAATTTGGTTGGCCATCCTAAAAGCTCACCTGCACTTTGTGCAAGGTGAGCTAAAAATCAAGTAAAAACAACTACATAATTATTAAATAATACACAAATTAAAGGAAAAAATCTTTATAAATCACAAAACAGTAAATGTATATAATCATACAAAGAATCTCTATCACCAATTACTTAGCTAAGCTACAAAACACATTCAATTTAGTTGTTTGTGTTGCCAGTCAGAATCTGATATATATAGACACACAGTTCACTATCACACATATCACACACTCTATTACAAATGAGCGGCGTCACGACAAAACCAACATAATGCGTTTGCGACCAGTATGGATCCAGACCAGCCTGCTCATCCCCGCAGTCTGATCAGGATCCATGCTGTTCACTATCAGTTTCTCTACTTGTAATAGGGTTTGTAAGCAAACAGCATGGATCCTGATCAGACTGCGCGGATGCGCAGCTGGTCTGGATCCATGCTGGTCGCAAACACATTATGTTGGTTTTGTCGTGACGCGGCTCCAATATCAAACAATTGATACGTCCTACTTCAATGTTAATAAAACTTATCACACGAATATACACTATATTACCTGTGTCCACCCTAAACCTGCTGGAACCAAAGGTGAGCCACCCGAGTATAGAGCCAAACCAGCCTGCACACCCATGCAGTCTGTTCCCAGGCTCTACACAGTTCGCGGATTATACCTTTAATTTTTCATCTTGATAACCCCAAAAATGATTAAGGACAGTTCCAAAAAAAGGCAGCTGGACAAGTCCATTCTAGAACTTGAGTAGGGTACGGGTAATTACATGGAACTTTACTTATGCTAGGGGCTGAATATAAATTGAAACTTTGAGTCAAAATCATTTCTAAGGTCATTTGATTTATGATGCTACACTTGTGTTAATCAAAACATGCAGTCATTCAGGTTGTTACTCACCATAGCTTTACCCGCGGAACTCTGTAAACAAGAATTCTTAACCAATCAAAATCATTTTCTAAAATAATCTTTCTAAAACAATGCAGTATACAAAAATACCAATTTTCGCCTTCATCATGACACTGAAAATGCAAAATCATTTACCAAATATCTTAACATTTCATATGACTAATCTCTGCGATCAACACAGTACACATTAATTTTTTCAACTTATTCAAACACATTGTAAATATTTTCTTAAAGTTAAAATGGAATCCCAAAAGAAAGTAAAAAATACAGCAAAAATTTAATATTATAATGAAAACCAAAAAAAAATCATAATATCAAATACACAATGTTAGAAAATGTAACAAAACAAGTTAAAATCTAACTGTTATTATTATTATTTTGTAGGCTAAACAAATTGAAAGCTATAGATTTTGTTGAATAATGTTTTATTATTAAATTAATTAACTTTATAAATTACATGTTACAATTAACTTAAAACTAAGAAATGTAATTACTGTAAAAATTGGTACCCTGTGATAAGATGGAAAAAAACCCACATTTTCCGAGTTCTGGAGTATCTCTAATGCTAAAGGTTTAAACATAAGAAATTGTTACAAAGTTGTTAATAAAGAGCATGCATATTCCGTATAACATAATTAATATTCACTTTATTGGCCATAAGTTAACTAGCAAATTATGAAAAAATAAAAACAACAACATTTATTCATTGCCAGTCTACAGTAACTTAATGCATTAAAAATTAAATGACCAGAAAAATATATATAACCGAAAAAACCTACGGAAAATGAATAAGGTAGCATAATTCATTGTTTTCTTAAAAGATATATGTGTAAAATCATCACAATTTGATTTATAATACAGTATTGTTTGTATTTTTTCTTTGATGTCACGATCTCTTTATCAGAATATCTCAAAGTAATATTACTAAAATTAATAAAATTAAACAAAAGTTTCTGTTAAATTTTTTCCTCCCTATCCAGTATTTCATTAGCATGCATAAATATCTTCTTTGTTTCTATTAATATAGAAAATATTTATATTTATCTAGTAACTAATGATCTACTCTGCAAAGAAAATGTCTTTATATATGTTTTTTTAAATGATTAGTCTCTTTTTCTCATTAAAAAAATTGACTTTCACAACTCGGATGTTTTTCAACAAGTGGCTGCAATGTTATTTTTTAAAATTAGGTTTTACTGGTTATTGAAAGATTCAGGATAAGATGAGGTTAGGGTGTTAAATAAAATCTTCAAAATAAGATGTCATTAAATTAGTTAACAATCACTCACACAATCTAGAAAACAAATAAAATACAAAATATGAAAAAAAATAAAGAAAAATTTATAATATCAGAAATAAAAATCGGCTTAACTGAAGTTAAAATCATATAATAAATGAGCCGCGTCATGACATAACCAACATAATGGGTTTGGGACCAGCATGGATCCAGACCAGCCTGTGCATCAGCGCAGTCTGATCAGGATCCATGCTGTTCACTATCAGTTTCGCTACTTGTAATAGAGTTGGTAAGCGAACAGCATGGATCCTGATCAGACTGCTCAGATGCGCAGGCTGGTCTGGATCCATGCTGGTCGCAAACGCACTATGTTGGTTTTGTCGTGACATGGCTCAAATGATAAATATAACTCTATTCTAAGAAGAATGTAAACATCTACAATATTAAAAAGTTATTATAGTAAGAGAAAGTTAAATATCTGATGTACATGTATCTAACTGTAACGTGGCATTCAAAAAGATTTTCGTTTTATAACAAGGATTTGTCTTGAATAGGAACAAAATTAAAAATAATTAGAATTTTGTTTGTTTTTGGTTACACAGACACTCCAAAGTTCATATATAGCCTCTTTCCAAGGTTATATGTTGACTTTCCAGCTTTACTGGTGGAGGAAAACCTCAGGTGCTTCTCATGCATTATTTCAGGCATGAGTAAGTACCTGTGTAGAACCACAGACTGTTTGCAAACTAGCCGGATAGCTTCCTTATATGAAAGAATCCTATGTACTCAACAGGATTCAAACACACAGCAAATAATTTTGCTAAATTAAAGTACTATAAAAGAATTTATTACATGCTTTTCGGTGGATTATAGAAATATATCAGTGATTTATAAACTGGTAATTTCACTGTTTGAAACAGTGAAATTATCAATTTGATAATTTCACTGTTTTGAATTTAAGCCCGTTACGTTGTCTCAGTGAAATACCAGCGTGCACAGTACTGGAAACCAGCTTAATGACATGACGTCGTAAATGACGTCACGTCGTATTAGAATTTGGCGCGCTTTTCATTTAGTACTAGGATAAAATATCTTTTTAAACGTTTCTTAGCATGTAATAAAAAGAAAATTTGTTTAGTTTAGTGTAAGATCGAAAAATATTTCATCTCGTGAACACCAAAAGTTCATATTTCACTCGTGGCTGCGCCACTCGTGAAATATACCTTTTGGTGCTCACTCGGTGAAATATATTCCGATCTTACACTGAACTTAACAAATATCCTCTATATATACGCTGCCTGTGGCTTAGGTAACTATTGTTTGAACTTTGAAAAGGAATGATTTGATAATACATATATGAAGGAAATATGTTTGTATAATATATTACGACATTTAGAGTGAATGCCACTGTTACAGATTATTGTACAAATACCAGATTATGTTAAGGGGCTCAGTTAGACATCTCACACCATACTTCAAAATATATATCAAATGAAAAGAAAATTAACAACAAAGTGTATGTTAAGGAACAATGAGTATCTTTGCAAAACTGAACAAGTTTTACAAAGTTTCCATTTCAGATAAATTAACCAAAATGTTTGATACAAGATATATTAACGTTTTTCTCCCTTCAATAATTATACAAGTTTTACCAAGTTTTGTTTTGGTCTATTGTCTAGTATCTGGAAAGTCATGAAATACTTTCCAAAAAATAAATTATCGCACTGAGTAATAAACTAATGCTTACTGACCTAATCAAAAACATGGTAATTAGTAAAATATTTAGAATTTTTAAGAGCTTATTAGATTAGATATGTCATAATGTGACAGTTTAAATTCAAACGGCTGAAAAAAAGAAAACAACATCACATTTTTTTAATGTCATTTAGAAGTATGGCGTAAGTCGAGAGTATTACACATTAGTATAAAACTGTTAGTGCCATTTTACCGGAGTTTGAGGTGTCACCGCTGATGGTCGTCCGGAGTCGGCTAATGATGGCTGGAATCAAATCACCTTTATTTACATGTGTGTGCAAATGACTAAAGTTTGTGCATGTCTATGCTAGCATTTAGCTCAGATTTTCAATGAACTTGTCCAAGAAATGTAATATTATGCTTGACAGAGTCTCGCTTAATACGAGTCTACATAACAACCTGTGTATAATCCTAATTTATAATTATCTGAGAAACTTGTTCGCTTTTTTTGTAAAGAAGCAGCATGTTTTTCTTGTGTGTTTAATCAGAATAACATCCATTCAGCACTTAAAGCCTTCACTTTAATTTTCATCATATTTAAAAACTGACGAGCATGTTCCTTCTTTTACGACAATAGAAAGTTAAAGAAGAAATAAGCTACTGAGCTGCTGCTATTGTAGCATCACAGTTACATGGAAAGTATGTGTCATGAATTTCAAAAGCAGTGGATAACAATCCAGGTATCTATGATCCCTTATGCTAGATAACATAATAATGACTTATAGCATAAAACACATCTCAAGCATGATATTGAAAGCTTTGATAATGATACTGAAAATAAGCACTCATTATTCTGATACAAACAAGAGTAATTTTGCCATAGAAAGCTTTTTAAACTACAGGTATATACATATGGCAAAAAAAATATTTTAAATTTTCTTCTTGTTCTTTGGTATTTTCCGTACAATACCAATAATAATGATTTACATTTATAGCTGGAATACCTGCACTTCTCTACAGCCTGACAGGACTGCCTAATAATAAGGCTGCCTAATTTTATTTTTTTGAGATTTGACTATTCAAAATTCAAAGCAATACAAATCCATTATAAAAAGAGAGCAAAGTAAAACATTATTTTAGCAATATCCAGTGCCCTACAAAACTGGTATACATAATACTAATGTCATATAGACATAGATCCAATAATCATAAATTAAAATAGTATGCGAGGACAAAGAGAAAGGCGGACGTTAACTTACGCTGTCTGCTACACTCGGCTCTTTATTCTGTAGTTGTTGTATCTGCATCTTCAACATATGTATGATGGACTCATTCCTCTGTATCGTCTGCTGCAACTCTTTGTACTTCTCCTCCAGCTTGTCAGCGTCACCCTCGTGCTTTGACTTTTCCATTCGTACCTTACGCTGAAGATTTTTCTGAGGGTAAAAATGAAATAAGCTTTAATAAGACAGAAATTATCTTCTTATATAACACAAAATTTGTGTATTATTTTTAGTTTAGGATATAGGGAATACCGAGCGTAGGCGATAATCCATAATAATCCATTCATCCTATATTTATTACCCTTGATTAACAAATCTGCGTTTCAAGAGATTTTGATCTCCTGCGTCTGAAAAGGTTTTTGTCTTACAACAATACATTGGTGTATTATCAAGCTACACAAAATTTATGCCGGAAAAAAGACAACAAACAACACCATAATCGCCACCATATAGCGCGCATGCCTTTGTGTTACCGTAATGGTCTCATCTAATCGGAGTTTTTGACTAAAATCAATATTCTTTGGGGATACAATTAATGCTAACATTGTTACCAAGTCCTTATCTAATTCTAAATGTCAACATTTTTAATTCCATCTATCTCTATCAAAATCCATGTTATAGTTATGGACCTTGGACAGTGACCAGTCCTATTATGCTCTCAAATAAGTGTGTCCAGTTTCAACCCATTCCATTCAGTAGCTTTGTAGATACCAACTCATACGCAAAATCTTAACCAAATGTGATGCCGCAGCCTTGGTCAGTATAAAGGTTCTCCCTATTCTTTGAATAGTCCTGCTAAAACCAAAGTTATTATTCAAATGACAAACCAAGTTCAATCTCTGAAGACTCGTTAACTCACTGTGTTGGTCATACTTACATTATACAGTACTGCTACCCTAGCTATTGCATCTGAAAGCTGTTGTCTAAATGCCCTTCTTACTGTTCCCACTCTCTAAAAACAAGCAATAATTTACTTATATCAGTCAATTATTTAATTAAAATCTATTTAAGAAAGCTCGTAGCTTTTTTGAACTATTCTCTTGGGGGATCTTTTTTCAAATTTTAGTTTAAGATTCTAAATGCAATTCTAAATACTAAAAATAATTGAAATGTTGTCAGTCAAAATCACAAAATTTTAGTGAAATGTCAAAATCACATCGGTATTTCAAAATCGGTATTTCAAAATCATATCACTATGTCAAAATCACAAAAGAAAATATATCAAAATTAGGACAGTAATATCAAAATCACTAAATGTATTGTTAAAATCAAATAAGAAATGTCAAAATAACAGATGAAATGTTCAAATCATTTACCTCTTCATGCATCTTTTCTAAATCAGTTACACGCTCATTTATTCTGCAGTACCTATAATAAAAATATGCTACATTATAATATGATCAAACACAAATTTTCTTGATTAATTATGCTGAACACTGACCAGAAGTATTGGTGACTTGTCCTTTAAGTATGGCAACTAGGGCAAGTTGTCATTTGTGAATTTTTTATAAGAATAGCACGACCATTAATTGAAGCTGAAACAAGATCATCACATATGGAGTTAATGCTTGTCTGTAAAGGGCATTAATTGACCATCTATTACCAATTCTAACAAAATTCTAATTCGAAAAGGGGTATAACTTCAAAAATATAACTTTCAGAATAATGTCTCTTGTTTTATAACAGTTACTGGACATTGTCATGATAAGTTTCACATTGATACTGTTCGAAAAGTTTGAATAATTGGTCTACATTTAAGGTTTTGCATGACAACAACGACGCCACAGCAGTATTTAATAGCTAGACTTTTTCTTCGAAAAAGTCAAGCTAATAATGATGACTGCCAAGATTTCAAATATAAACTATATTCTTTGTTTTTTTTATAATTTATTTTTGTTAGTTTTGGTACAAAACTATGTGTTATAAAGTCTAAACTTACAGTTCTAGAGACTTTTGTTGTAATTTAGATTCATAATCTGCTTGCATCACATGCTTGGCAAAGTTTATATCTCTCTTTAACGTAGCAACATCCTGAAAGAAAAAAACAACAACAACATTAAAGCAAAAGTATATCTTTAATGTACATTCAAATTTGACAAATCTCTGACATTGAAAATCATTGTTGAGTGAATAAAACATGCCGGTATTAACATTTTTACTTTCCAAATTACTTTAATTTACAGATTTTTTTCTAAAATGTTAATACTGAAAGCATTTTGTGCCATTTGACATTTAAGCATCTCTCTTTTTTACAATGTGCTACAAAAATCTTAACTGATTAAAATAAATTACATATGTAAAATAAATATAGAAAGAAATTGTAAGTATGGCAGCTGAGCTCAGTCCAATTATTATCAATTATGAAATATGTGTTTGTAAGGATGTTATTACTGCTGACTTCTCTATATATAAATATATCCAGATTTATATTAATAATAATGATAATAATAATAATAATAATAATAATAATAATAATATTAACAACTTTATTTAAAGAGATAACACAACTGTTAGGCAATCCCAGTCTTTCCTATGAGCCTCGATCATAATGAATACATTATATACAGACTCAATACAATGAATTTATAAAAAACAACTTTAATACCTGTAAGAGAATTTGGAGGACCTCTGTCATCTCCTTAAGGTCAACAATCTCCGTAACATTTGTCTGCGACCCGCGGTCAAGTCCGAAGAAACCAACCTTGTGCTGGTCAGCAAGGTCAGGCCTGAATAGAGAAAATCATGTTCTGTGATTTTCAATAAGGTGTGACTATACATAAAACATGCATAATAAGATTATGGGAATTTCAAAATTTTATCTTTTATATTTATAGAGAGACAATTAATTCAAGCATACAAAAGATCTGAGATACACTTGGCCAGTATCTAAAAATAGAAGTTCCTGTTACAAGCAAGCTTATTGTAAGCTAGCAAACGGGCAATAAGGTACAATTTTGTTAGCCTTTAAGGCTATTCATTTCTTTTGAAGTCCCCATTTCTATCTGCTTCATATCAAGGGCAATTGCTTCTGAACTCCTCTTTTCCTACAACACCCTTTTTTATTCAATCCAAAGTGGTAACCATTTTAAAATTTAGGACATGCACTATTAGTGCATATTTGTGAAGTGCATTCTACCCACTAAAGATTTTAAACATTAAAATGCTGTTAAAATTGGTTGCATTTTCAGCCTGTATATATTAAAATATCCCCTTGACCCACGGCCACATCTGCTCTTTTTGTTGGCACATCTGTGGCCTGTATGTAAAAATGAAAACCCTGTGCTATACAACATAAAAAAGAATGAAATTTTCCACACTGTATAATAATTCAGGTAATTGTAAAATAAAAAACAATCATATCAACACATCAGACTAGTAATATAAGGATTGTTAATTGTGTAGCTTCAAGCCATTGTTTCCTTGACTCTTATTACTTAGAACAGATCCAAGCATGTTCCTATAATCTCACTTTAAGCTTTGGGCATAATCAAACTAAAGTAAATTCTGCATAAAACTATAAGACTGCATGGTAACTTATCACATTGTGACATACCCATACAGATTTTGCCACACTGTAAAAATGGTTGTGCAAGAAAGTGAAAATATTTAGAAGTAATGTCATTGCGGTTATACAAACTTAAAGACATGTTAAATTTTATAATAGCAGAACATAAATGAAATTTTATTTAATCATTTATTTGTTATCATAAACAGTTCTTGATTTAGTTATGTCAAGACCCATATTGCTAGCCAAAACCTCTAGTTGTATGTGGGTAAAGAATGGCTAGCCTATATACACACTTAAAGAGGCTAGCCATAAAGTATTTTCAAACAATTAATAACAAAAAACAATAACTTAATGTATGTCAAAATTACATTATAATATGTAAGTATGATTAAAACATTACAAACAAGCAATTATCATAGTATTGCAAGCAATCCATAAGTCCCCTACCGGTTAGAACCCCAGCAACATTCTGATGGGCCATTGGCCATTCAATTTTACCAGTGGATGAATGACATGAATGAACTTAAATCTTTTGAGTTCTAAGTTTGTCTATATCACAGTAATGTGTTAAGTTTCCCTGCCTAGTAAGGAAATTATGTTTATACAACCCTGTCATATTATTATAATGTGGGATTTTAAAGTAAATCCTATAAAAAATCTAAGTCGAAAAAAATCTAAGTTCAAGGGGGAGATAATTCTGATAATAGTCTTGCTAGAGTATTTAACCTCCTCAAAAATGTTGAGTGATAATAAGAAACATACATATGAAGTTTGAAGTAGATACATTAGGAAATAAAGAAGTTATTTAAAAAAGACAACATTTTTTTTCATAAAAATTCTAAGTTCAAGGGAGGTAATGCTGATAATTTTTGTGCTAGAGTTGTAAACCTTGTCATATATGATGTGGTTGATGGCCAGAAACTTATATTTAAAGTTTGAAGTAAACACCTTAAGAAATAAAGAACTTATAGTGAAAAAGCTGAAAAATTTAAATCAGAAATCTTGAAATTCAGGCTATTTGTTGCCATAGCAACCAGAATTTTCATAATCTCCAGACTGCCATCTACCCATATTTTAAGTTTCATAAAAATATTTTCAGTACTTTTTGAGTTATCACTGGATCCTGGTATAAGTTTATGTGTTATATTTGCCATATTTTCAGACTATTTGTTGCCAAAGCAACCAGAATTTTCAACATAGGAAGAAAAGAAAAAGACGTGCATAATGTCCATACTGCCATCTATCCATATATCAAGTTTCATAAAAGAATTTTCAGTACTTTTTGCTTTATCGCGGGATCCAGTTTTGTGGACGGACGGACTGACAGACAGACAGACGGACAGACAGACGGACGGAGGGTAAACCTAAAGTCCCCTCCGGTTAAACCGGTAGGGGACTAATTAGTACATTTGTATAAGGCCTCGAATAATCCACTCGCCCGCTCATATTTCCTCGTAAAAGTTTGGGTCGGGCAAGTAAAAAATTTATCAAACTCGCCGAATAGGGCGAGTAAGATTCTCCAGATCAAAATGATGTTTCTCTAAATATCTAATATAAATAAAGTTTTTAGGTTTAGAAAATCAAACAGCAGACATCATTTCAATTGTAATACTGTCAACCAAAAACCGGAAACTGACCTTAAGTATAAAACTTTATTGAATGCGTAACAACAGCAGCATTCAACAATATTTTATACATACGCATTCGGTAGTGTTTTATACTTAACCATGATGTCGATATTTTAGCTGAGTGTGTTAAAATTTGAATGGAATAAGTGTTCAGGCTATGTTGAAGATTATATAATAAAAGAATAAAAGTATTGTAAACATTATTGTACAATATGTAAATGTATAAAGGCAATTATATCGATATAGACTAGTCACTTAATAATTAGTAAATTTTAGTTTAATGTGATTGATTTTTACAAATTTTATCCGTTAAATGGCAGGGCGACTGCATTTTGTTAAGGGCAAGTTAATTTGGAGGGTCACTCGCCCCGCACGGCCAGTGTCCCAAAAAATTCATCAAGGCCTGAGTATGTTTTTATCTAGTATAGATAGCCATTTCCTTTATTCAACTTGATCAATATTGAATAAAAGCTACAGGTATATCTATTAATCACTGGGCATACATAATCAATACTAATATGAAAACTCAATTAAAAGATTAACCCTATAGGGGAGACCTAATTCCAGCTGGGGGCCGCAAAGTGGGACTGGACTTTGGCTTACCCGGATAAGACTACACATCATGTATATTTAAAACAAAATATCAAATAAAAAAAAACAATTAAAAATACATAAAATTCTTCACCTATCAGTGAAAATTTCAGTGTCAGTTCTAGTTGGACGCTGTCATTTTCAATGAAATTGAAAGGCAATAATAATTGCCGGTGTACATTCTGATAATGGAACAATCGCGACTTTTTGGATCAAGAAAAATAGTTCAGGTGTTCCGATTGAAAATGGAAGTGGTGCATAACTGCTGCCAGAGCATATGAAAGGAAGTTTTGCCTTTACCTATACACAATATCAAACTGATATCAGATAAAATTCTTACCCAGATGCTTTATTGCTGTACCGTTGAACAGTACCTAAAAGCTCGTACATAACAGAAGTATCCTTCATTTTGGTGTAGTTATAAATCACCAAGATCCATTAATTCAAAAGACAACGTCAATTTGACGTCAAATAACAACACGCACATTTTCCCGAAAAAAAAGACACTTTCAATTAATCAAAATGATAACTTCCGGTTTGTCAATTAACAGTTAAATGCTAGTTTTCTTTAAAAATGATTACATTTCATGATTAAAACGAGACGTAGATCAAACCTGAATAATTGATCTTCATTTTCCGTAGTTCCATATATAGTTAAAATCCTTTCTTGGAGTTCTTGCTCGGCGGTTGCATACTCTGCACCTTTCGGATCCCGAACGAGCAGCGCCATTTTTGTTGCTATAAACAAAGTACTCTCCCAAGGGAAACTACTCAGCTATTGTAATTCGTACCAGTGAAACAACGCCCCATCTTCATGTTAATCAGGCAAAAATATAGAGCTTACATGGACTTCAGCGAACAGGTTTTATAGTACTGCTAGACCTATGTCAAAAAAAGCGATATATAAAGTAATGGAACTAGCAAAAATATTGTCTCCTTCATGACTTGGAATGTGATGTAATGATTTATATAAAGATGTATTGTAAGTAATAGTTATAGAATATATACGAGGACTATCAGCGCATGGGGCAACAAGGGTCAATCATAAGAAATTAATCGAGACGAAACGTCGATATTAATTTCCGTGATTGACCCTTGTGTCGCCCCGTGCACTGATACCAGCCGGTGAAGTCTGAGTATTTACATGTATTCTGTAACTGTTTTATCGCATGACCATCACGACTTTTTTCTTGGAGATTTACGCTCTCTCGTAATATTTGCTTTATTTAAACATATAAATATTTTAAGAAATACCCACAGAAATATACCCATTACATGCTGTTGAAGGAACTGGACATAAATAACCATTTTACGAGGTAAGTTGATGCATTTTTTCTGAATGCGAGAATATTAATCATCTTTCATGCTCATTTTCAAAATATAATCTAGGAAATATTGTCGATAAGAATCCCGGTGTATATTTCAGAGGTCTATCTTGTACGTAATTTTTTTTAAAACTAACGACAATGTATTGTTTTTTTTTCTTAACACTACTTCCATCTATTAATAATTACGCTAGAATATTATGTTCATACGTGTAGTGACTTAATAACTGCATGAGTGGCTTACTGGTCAGAATCTCCTGTAAAACGGAGACATTGTTTGAAGTAAAAACTGAATAATTTGATCATTGTTTCAGACTTGTCCTGGAGGTCAGGATGCAGAAAATGGCGATTACTTTCCACTGAAGTCTTTAATATAATAACTGCATTTTCAAGTTTTGAAGAAAAAAAATCGAGATGATATGTAATTTATATTGAAAAAAAAGTTCTATCAACTGTGTGTCATGTGGTCGATATTCGTGTTTTTGAATATCGTTTTTATGTATCATTTTGTCCTTGTATTTGTATATATATCTCTTGTATTTGTCTGTTTACAGTCCGATATACACTCCATTATCCCATATCATTCCTATATCATTCCATTTCATCATCTCATTATAACAACTAATTTCTCATATTTCATTTGACATAATTTGAATGCCGGGCCTCAGTTTTTACAAACTTCCCGGAAAAACCATCTCACGCATGCGCACTTTGGTATAAATATTTCTATTGGTTTGCGCCAGAAATTGTTGTCTTGTTTATTTATTTATTTATCAAGGCGTATGTTTATGTCCTTACAGGTAATTGTTGTTATTCATTATGTTTCATTATCATGCATATTTCCATTGATCGTTTATGTATTTCGGATCTGTATTTATGCACTTTGGTATAAATATTTCTATTGGTTTGCGCCAGAAATTGTTTGTCTTGTTTATTTATTTATTTATCAAGGCGTATGTTTATGTCCTTACAGGCATAAACAGACCATTCATACATTTGAAAAGGACCATACGACATTGGTGGCCAGTGTGGATTTTTATGTTTGAATTGGTATTTTCATGGTACGAATATATTGGTGACGAAACTGCGAACACAAAGGGTGACGTAGGGATTTCCCAACTACAGCCAATCAGAACGGCTTTTATATTTTTGGTTTACTTCCGGTGACCGGGTACTCCCGAGGAATTTCATGAATATAAACAAAAGCTTCAACTTGCTAGTTATTTTTCTATATTTTCAAGAGCTCTTACATTTAATTAATTAAAGGTACCTTTTCTTATTTATATATCAACGTTGGATCATTCACTTCTTCGGACCATTTAGACTACAACAATATATTTGTGGACTTTGAACATTTGTAAACAAACAGTGTAATTAGTAAATTCTTTAGTTTAAATTCAGTGACAGTGTTTACATATTTTTTCAATTTAATTAGTATCAAGTGCCATTTTATTGTTATATTGTATAATGTAGATCTAGGTTGATTTTTTCATTTATCTATATTGAGTGGTGTTAAATCTTAATCAAGATCTACATGTGAAAATCAATTTGTTTTGAACCATAGATATACATGTATATTATTATTTGATTTTGTATATTTTAGGTTGAATTCCACAAAGTCTTGTACTTCAGGCTTCTGTGATATTGATTTTTATCCTGTTGCTGGCATTTTGAAGATTGACACAGACATGTAGACACAGCATTTAACTATCAGGTGGTTGGTGAGCTAACACTCTGTCTCTTTTATCTTTCATCTTGGTCTGAATAACTAGTATATTACACCTGTCCCTATTTGAAATTAATTCCACCCAGTCTGGTATTGTCCATTTACTGTAATAAATCCTATATTACCCCAGATATTATATATCCAACAGCTGAATTATTTCATAGCCTATTCTGATAACTTATTGTAGCTGATTAGTATTACTTACTGTACCTATCTTTATTATTATTATTATTATTATAAGCAGGACTTGCTTGAACCAGAATTTTGCCTGAAGTAAGCATGTAGATTGAATAGTTTAGCATTTATTGTAGGAACAGATCATTGTAGTTGACTTGTGAGTAAATATAAATAAAGTATACAAGTAGGTTTGAAATATTTATTCTTTAGTTAGAATAAATTGTTCAACCCGGGCAGTTAAAATCAATTATATTTAAAATTCTGTAAACTTAAAATAGCATTTCATTTGAAATACTGCGACGGTATCATGTAGCCGGTAAATAGATTTGAAGTGAAATATTTATTCTTTAATTAGAATAAATTGTTCATTTTTGAATCCCGCTGATTTTATATTTTTATACACAGTTTGTGAGAACCGACACTAAACTTCTTCTTCATTTTCGAATAGTGAAGTGTTTTGTGTAAGTGGTAATATATTTTCTTATATAGAATTATTCTATATTTACAAGAATTTAACATATATACAAATAGCAAATCAATTGTTGCTACTGTATCACAGCTGAAAAGTTGATAATTTGGGTTCTACTCATTTAGTCATTATAAAAAGTCTGTTGATAGGCATATTATTTTACTTTATGAACTGAAAATTAAACATTTTGCATTGAAATAATTGTCTAAATCAGAAGATAGGAAACTTTACACATTTATTTATTCCGGTTAGCTTTGTGTGTACTTGTATTAAGTTGAGTCTGTGCCTGAGCAGGTAAATTTATAGATAATCTATATACATGTAAGTTAGGTCTTTGGGATTTTTTTTCTGATATTGTATAGAGTACTGGACTGAACATTGTTTGCAATACAGAATTCCTGCATATAATTTCACAAGCCTGTGTGTCTCTTGCAATTACCATAAATTAGTTGAAATTTATACACTATAGCAAGTAACTGAACAAGTGTCTGTGCATTTCACAATATAATTTTATAGACTTGTTACCTGTAACTTGACAATCTTAGGGGTCTGTAATAAGTTATTTATTTAGTAAGTTAAGCACTGAATATTATTCAGTTGAATTTAATACTGCTTTATAATAGAGACTGAATATCAGTGTTATTAGATCTATTGTTTTACAAACTTTGATCTAATTTACTGACTGTATCTGGTACATATATTATTCAGGTGACCTTGAAATTGTGTGTAATGTATGGTGCACTGTGTGGGCCATAATTTGAATAAAGTTGATTGATTATTTTCAAGTCTTTGTGTTTTTTCTCTTGAAATAAAATTGTTTTATTTCTATTGTTTGTTTTTTATTACATCTATATAGACCTAAGCTGGTTACTGATGTAAATCATTTTTTTAGTGTATGGTGTACAATTTGGGCCATTTGAAATCCTGAATTTTAAGTCACATTTATTTTTTTTTTGGTCCAATCCATTTTTTTTTGTTTTCTCATCATGGCGGATGGTACAACTCAGTCCTTAGACTATTCAGATGCAGATCTAGAATTTTTTGCTAGACAGTTACAGAAATCTGGTAAGTTTCAAGTTAATGCAATGGCAAGTACACCTCATACAGTACACTCAAGTCATACATTTAATGTTACACCTACTCCTATACGGGAACATATCAGCAGAACAGGTACACATCAGGTTCACTTTCCTCCACCTGTTTATAGCATTCCTCCACCCATGCCTAACCCTCAACCATACTTGTCTTTTGTGACAAATAGGGACTTGGTACATGCCCGTATCCCTGAGTTACCTTCTTTTTCAGGAGATGGGAAATACAACTCGTCAATGTTCGAGATATGGCGCTATGATGTTAATTGTGTCATTGATGAGGGTAATTATCCACCATTTATTATCAGGGAGGCCATTCGTAAATCTTTGAAAGGCAGTGCCAGAGGTGTTCTTTTGCATTTAGGTGAAAATGCCACTGTTCCTGAGATCTTGAATGAGTTAGATGGCATTTATGGTAATGTTCATTCAACTGAAAGGTTGAAGGAACAGTTTTATAATGAACAGCAGAAGGTGGATGAGTCTGTTGCTGACTATAGTTTGCGTCTGGAGAGGTTGCTTAGCAGGATACCGTGCAATCTTGATAGGATGTCCAAGGATGAGATGCTGCGGGGTAGGTTGTGGTCAGGCCTCCGAGATATAGAGCTGAAGAATGCCTCTCGATTTCTTTTTCAGAAGGACCTCAACTTCAATACTCTTCGTAAAGAGTTGAGAGCCATTGAGGAAGACTTACGCTTGTCTCGGTTAGCCACTTCTCTCCCTCTTCCACCCAAGCAGGCAACCCCTCAGGCCAATATTTCTGTTTCTACTTCTAATACTCCTAATGAGTCTGTTCCTGCACAGCAGTGTGTCACTACTGTAGATAGTAGACTTCTCCAGGAAATAAGGGCCCTTTCTAAGCAGATGGAAGGCATGGAGTCCAGGCTGTCTAGTATGGAGAAGGAACTCAAGGGCTTGAAACAAGAGAGATCTTCCACTCAGGATGTCAAAGCCTCTGCCAGTCCTTTAAACTACAGTCGACCTCCATCGCAGGGCAGATGAGAGGTCATACTTCCCCTTCTAATGACCCTGCTTCTACATTTCCTCTAGTTGGCTCTTCTAATGAATCTGAAATTCTTATAAATGGTACTTCTACTATAGCTTTGATAGATACTGGCTCTATGATTTCATCTATTGGAATTTCATTCTTCAAATCTTTAAAGCCCCAGCCTGTCATGTCACAGTTGTCAGATTTTATGTTGGATATTTCTTCTGCTAATGGTTCTAAGGTACCATATCTTGGATATTCAGTTCTTGATATTTCTTTTCCTTCTCTTTCATCACAATCTTTTTCAGCTCCTATTCTGATTGTTCCTGACACAGAGTACTCTTGCAGAGTCCCTTTGATAATAGGCACCAACATACTGAATGTTTTGAAGTCATCAGAAACAGAGTCAACATCATCTCCACTTTCAGACATCATATCTTCCTTGTCTGACATTGTCACCAAACCTGTTACTCTTCTTCATCATCAGACTGTCATTGTGAAGCCTTTTGAAACAACAACACTTGAGGGAAAGGTGAGACATATTGGCAACATGTCATCTGGTGTTACAGAGTCTACTGATTCTCTTATGTTGAATGTGTGCCCTAGATTGGTTAAATTACAACCTGGTACTTCTTTTTGCAGGGTTCCAGTACGTGTTTGTAACTTGACTGCTAGAGCTATTACCATTCATCCAAGAATGACTCTTTGTAACTTACATGATGTGTCTGTTGTTCGCACCATTGATCCTTCAGAGGGCGTTGCTGATAAATCCCACAATTCAGACAAGTCTCTTGATGACCTTGGTATTTCTATTCCCACTGAAACTTTAACTTCTGAACAGCAGGTTAAGGCAACTTCCTTCTTCAATCAGTGGAAACATATTTTCTCCTCTGGGCCTACTGATCTTGGTTCTACTGACTTGGTCGAACATGAAATCAATCTGTCTGATCCCACACCTTTTAAAGACCCTTATCGCCGAATACCACCAGGGATGTTTGAGGAGGTACGTGAGCATTTACGAGACATGATTTCCGCAGGAGCGATCCGTGAGTCCAAGAGTCCTTTTTCTTCTAATGTTGTGTTAGTAAGAAAGAAGGACGGGTCTTTGCGTTTTTGTATCGATTACCGGAAACTGAACAACCGTACAATCAAGGATGCTTATGCCCTTCCTCGCATCGACGAAACTATAGATTCTCTCATAGGTTCCACTATTTTCTCTAAGCTCGACCTACGCTCAGGTTACTGGCAGGTCCCAGTCAAAGAATCTGATAAGCAAAAGACTGCCTTTAGTGTTGGGCCTCTCGGATTCTATGAGTGCAACAGAATGGCTTTTGGTCTTACCAATGCCCCTGCAACGTTTCAGCGTCTGATGGAGCGTTGTATGGGCGAACTTCACCTTCGTGACTGTTTGATTTATCTCGATGACATTATCATCTTTTCTGATTCTATTGATACTCATTTCCGTCGCCTTCAGTCTGTCTTTCAACGTCTTGAGATGCACAATCTTAAACTTAAAGGGTCCAAGTGTGAATTCTTTAAGCCGCAAGTCCAGTATTTGGGTCACATTGTTAGTGCTGATGGTGTGAAGACAGATCCTGAGAAGATTGAAGCACTCAAGACATACCCTGTACCTACTTGCCTTAAGGAGTTGCGTAGCTTTTTAGGTTTTTCAGGTTACTACAGGAGGTTCATTAAAGACTACGCACAGATCGCCAAACCTTTGAATGACCTTCTTACTGGTATTCCCACCTGCAAAAGTTCTTCTAAGAAATCTAAAGTTCCTTTCAATTGGGGTCCAGATCAGCAGAATGCCTTTTGTTCTTTGATAGATAAACTTTCTTCTCCTCCAGTCTTAGCTTTTGCTGACTACAATAAACCATTCATTCTTAATGTTGATGCCAGTACTAGCGGTTTGGGAGCGGTTCTTTACCAGGTTGGTGCTGATGGTAAGGAGCATGTTATTTCCTATGCCAGTAGGGGTTTGAGAGCAGGAGAAAGACATTATCCTGCTCACAAACTAGAGTTCTTGGCTCTTAAGTGGTCTGTCTGTGATAAGTTCCATGATTATCTCTATGGTAATTCTGTGGAAGTTAGAACAGACAATAACCCACTTACCTATGTGTTTTCATCTGCCAAGCTTGATGCTACCAGTCACAGGTGGTTATCCTCCTTGTCTGCGTATTGACATCAACTTGCGGTACAGAGCTGGTAAAGAGAACATCGACGCCGATACCCTTTCTAGAATTCCTTCAGCTTCTTCTCTTCCTGATTCTAACATTCTCCTTTCAGATGCTGTCAAGGCTCTTTTGTTTTCTCAATCTGAAGGTCCAGGTCAACTTCCAGCTGTTGAATGTATTTCTTTTAACCAAACTGTTCTTTCTCTTAATCCCAGAGACGAGATCGAAGTCGGAAGCAGCCTTAAGTCTATTGATTGGAAGAAGGAGCAGCAAGATGATCCAACACTTTCCCGTTTAGTTCAACTCTTTGAAATTGGTCATAGGTTAACTGAACGCCAAAAGTCACGTGAAACGGCCAAGGTTCGATCGTTTCTGAAGGAATGGAGCAACCTTTACTTTAAGGATTCAATTCTTTACCGTAAAGGTACTTCAAATGGTTATCCTGTTACTCAGCTTGTTCTCCCTGAACATATGCTTGATTTAGCTTTCCAGGGTTTGCATGATGAGGCAGGACATCAAGGTTGTACAAGAACGATTTCCTTGTTCCGTTCACGTTTCTTTTGGCCTCAGTTAGAACAGTATATCGAACACAGGGTTCGAAACTGCCCCAGATGTATCCGGAGAAAGTCATTGGATAAAACGACTGCTAAGTTAAATCCTATCCAGTCGAGTTATCCAATGGAAATTGTCTGTATGGATTTTCTTTCTCTGGAGATGTCTCGGGGTGGTTATGAAAACATCTTGATCATTACTGATCACTTCACTCGTTTTGCTCAGGCTATCCCTGCCAAGAACCAAACTGCACATACTACCGCTAAACTTCTCTTTGAAAATTTTGTTTGTCACTATGGTTTTCCTAGTCGGTTCCATAGTGATCAAGGGCGAAATTTTGAAAGTGAAGTTATCCGGGAGTTGTGCAAGTTGGCCAATATTGACAAGACCAGGACTACTCCTTATCATCCACAGGGAAATGGGATGCCTGAGCGCTTTAATGAAACCCTCTTGAATATGTTGGGGACCCTGGAAGACGACAAGAAGGTCAATTGGAAGTCTCATGTTCCCGCTCTTGTCCATGCCTATAACTCTACTCCCCATTCTTCTACTGGTTATTCTCCCCACTTTCTCATGTTTGGTCGCCACCCTAGGCTTGCCATCGATGCGTTTCTTGGCATCGAACCAGACAAATCTCCTGTCAAGGACCATTCTTACGTCTCAGGTCTCCAGAACCGACTAAAATTCGCATATTCTGTTGCACTCCGAGAGGCCAAGAAACAAGGCAAGAAACATAAAAGGTACTATGACCTCCGTGTGAGAGAAGCGGAATTGAAGCCCGGGGATCGAGTACTGGTCCGAAATGTAGGTGTTCGGGGAAAATCCAAACTTGCAGATAGATGGGAGAAAGATGTATACACCATTCTCAGCCAGCCCACCTCTGGAATTCCCATCTATGAGGTGAAGAAGGAAAACAGCAAGGACAGGTCCAGAGTTTTGCACAGGAACCTTTTACTTCCCTTTATGGGGATGCCTTTGTGCAAAACAACTGAGTCCTTATACAAGCCCGCTTCCTCTGACTTACATTCGGATCAGAACTCGTTCTCCAATCCCTCCTCTGATATTTCCATTACAGCTCCGTTAGATTCAAATCCCTCACTTACATCAAGTCCATCAAATGTTTCACAAAGCAATTCTTCCACAATACATGATTCTAACAATTGTATGTCAACTTCTTTTACAGGAACATCAAACAGCAAACAAGATGCCACGTCAACAAATAAAACATCTCATTCTATTACAGGTTCTAAATATGTCATTCCTGCACTGAGAAATAAATCTAAGGAGAACAACAACAATTTACAGAGGCAGAAGCGTACTAGAAAGAAACCCGGATGGATGCTAAATGACAACTGGAAATTAGATTAATGCTTTTTCTTTTGATTTATAGTCTAGGTGTGTTTCAACTTTGAAGTTAGGCGTTGCTTAGTACCTGATGTGTTTCGTTTTATGTTTTATACCATGTACCATATATTTTACCTTGATAATTTATAAATGTACTTTACAGTACTTTAGAAATAAAGGATTTATTGTTGAGAGTGCACCTCTTCAATGAATTCACAGTTCTACTGATAAATTAAAATTTTGTTTCCGCGTGACATATATTTTTCGCGATTCGCGGCATACGGTATTTTTGTGGAACATGCTTGAGTTTAAGGTATTTTGCCCGGGTATTATATATTTACTCACAGGTTGTAATTGCCTTCAGTATTTAGATTTAGTTATGTAGTACCTAGTAGTTTAGTTACTTTATGGTCTAAGCTTACTACTTGCAATGTCTGATTCAAGCTCTTCCTCTTTAATATTTTATGAATGTCGGGGCGACATTCCCCAAAGTGGGGAAGTATGTCATGTGGTCGATATTCGTGTTTTTGAATATCGTTTTTATGTATCATTTTGTCCTTGTATTTGTATATATATCTCTTGTATTTGTCTGTTTACAGTCCGATATACACTCCATTATCCCATATCATTCCTATATCATTCCATTTCATCATCTCATTATAACAACTAATTTCTCATATTTCATTTGACATAATTTGAATGCCGGGCCTCAGTTTTTACAAACTTCCCGGAAAAACCATCTCACGCATGCGCACTTTGGTATAAATATTTCTATTGGTTTGCGCCAGAAATTGTTGTCTTGTTTATTTATTTATTTATCAAGGCGTATGTTTATGTCCTTACAGGTAATTGTTGTTATTCATTATGTTTCATTATCATGCATATTTCCATTGATCGTTTATGTATTTCGGATCTGTATTTGCGCACTTTGGTATAAGTATTTCTATTGGTTTGCGCCAGAAATTGTTGTCTTGTTTATTTATTTATTTATCAAGGCGTATGTTTATGTCCTTACAGGCATAAACGACCATTCATACATTTGAAAAGGACCATACGACATGTGTAATGTTTTGTTTTGCTCTTTTTCAGGTATACTCACTTTATAATTTGAAATAAAATAATAAACTTGGCATGCGCGAGAAAGTGTACTGATACCTCATTTAATTAGAGCACCCCAACGCGTACTGATACTTAATTCATTTAGAACACCCCAAAGTTTTACAATACTGAAATTTAGAGAACGCCGATCTTTAAAGGAAAGTTGGGGGTTCATGTCATTTTGAATTTATAAATATAACATTGATATATTGTGTGATTCCTACAGACATTACAATAAGCTTGAAAATAAAAAAAAATCATCAAAATCTATCAAAGCACTAAAAAGTTACAAATGTTGGAAGTTCGAACATTCTGTATAAATCTGAAATATTTTCCCTTTAGACTGCATACACATACACATACTGTGAAACAAAGATTAAGTAAGAATTCGGTCAAATCTATGCATATATCTTATCTCCGAACCATTTAGCGTAGTAAATATGGTATGGACGGGACATGTGTTCTTGTACTATATAAATACCAAATATATCCCTTAATCAGAGCTGTGCGGGTCAAGTTAAACTTAATAAACGTTAAACTCAAAGTTAAATATTTAAGGTCTATAAATAAGTACAACTCTTTTTTGGTCTACCAATTATATAATGCAGGTATGTTGAGAAAATTTAATACATCTAAATCTGTATGAAAGTGTACTGATCGAGTAGCCTATTGTTAACAGTATGTTCGATTGTTTCATAGCATGAGTAATGCAACACAACATTAACGAATCATGTGATTTTGTGTTAATAAACTCGCTTACCTTTTTGTGTCGCCTCTACGGAGTAGTGGCGACATATAGGGATCACTTCTCCGTCGTCTGTCTGTCCGTCTGTCCGTCTGTCCGTCTGTCTGTCTGTCTGTCTGTCCGTCTGTCCGTCCGTCCGTCACAAAACTTGTCCGGACTACTCCTCATAAACTACTGGTGCAATTTCATCCAAACTTTACAGGAATGATCAGTACCAAGTCTAGTTGTGCATATTGTCAGGATTTTCCGGTTCAATGATTTTTGTCAGAGTTATGGCCCTTTAATAATTTCTAATTTTAAAGTTTGTCCGGACTACTTCTCTTATACCACTAATGCAATTTCAATGAAACTTTACAGGATTGATCTGTAGCTCAAGTCCTTGCGCATATTGCACGGGTTTTCCGGTTGAATGATTTTTGGCTGAGTTATGGCCCTTTGATAAAAAGGTTTCTTTTTCTGTGTGTTGCCAGATACACAAAAGCTTGATCGGACTACTCCTCATAAACTACTGGTGCAATTTCATCCAAACTTTACAGGAATGATCAGTACCAAGTCTAGTTGTGCATATTGTCAGCATTTTCCGGTTCAATGATTTTTGTTTGAGTTATGGCCCTTTAATAATTTTTATTTTTAAAGTTTGTCCACACTACTTCTCTTATACCACTTATGCAATTTCAATGAAACTTTACAGGATTGATCTGTAGTTCAAGTCCTTGCGCATATTGCACGGGTTTTCCGGTTGAATGATTTTTGGCTGAGTTATGGCCCTTTGATAAAAAGGTGTTTTTTTCTGTGTGTTGCCAGATACGCAAAAGCTTGTCCGGACTACTCCTCATAAACTACTGGTGCAATTTTATCCAAACTTTACAGGGATGATCAGTACAAAGTTGTTAGTCTAGTTGTGCACTGTCCGTCTGTCTGTCCGTCTGTCACAAAATTTGTCCCAACATGAAATTGGCCATCATGAGGCGACACATGTGATTACTGATCGCTCTTGTTATCTAGTTAATATTACTTTTCAGATGGATAGAGAATAGGTCTGAGTAGATCTATATATAGATACTATATAAGGAAGTTTTAAAAAGGAAAGGAAGATACTGTTCGCACAGGCCTAATGGGTAGTGATACGGAAATAACAAACGATGTACTGGTAAAATTATCACAGTTTATTATTTTTCTAATGTTTAAATGACGATTTTTTTCTCACTATTTTATAATGTATATGACGCGGCTGTTGTACATAACTTTATGAAGTACACTGTACCTACTTATCTTTTATCTACAAATAAAGGATCATTAGTGCACTAGGTACGGGTTTAATGGAGAACCATGGTTATAATTAAAGGTTTTACTGCTTATATATATATGATTGTTAGTAATATAAATATACATGTATATAACCGTCACCCTAAAAGCTCGAGTTCTATATATGCTTACAACCGTTTTGTATACGGGCGTAACATTGACAAAATTTTTTTGTACCTGATTACATTAACTTTTCTCCAAGAAAAAGTCTTTGCAAATCATGAGATATGTTGCAGTTCCCTCTAAACCGTTTAAATTGAAAACAAATATTGGCATGCACTTGTATACAGATTAACTGAATGAAATCTTTACTAAGGGTTAGTCAAAGACATAAACAACAACAGCAAAAAAACACAAAAACTGCAGCAGTAACAACAATAACAACAATAAACAAACAAACAAACAAACAAAACTAGTAAATAAATGAAAAAAAACACATACAAAATATGTAAAAACACATGCCATCACGCACGTGCGCACGGGCAAGTACATTCACATGTGGCGGTGGTTATGGTAGTTTACCCTCCGGATCATGATGTGGCAGTAAGCCACTTTGAATTCACCAGAGCACAGGTCAGCCAACACATTCGCAGACGGAAACACAGATATGCATGAAAACTAGCCAAGTAGAGTCAAACGTATCAGGGAGACGTTGAGAAAGCGCAGGGGATCGGCAGAAGATTTGGACTTCGGCTGGAATTTTCACATTGTCTGGTCGTTTTTGTACTTATATATAGGGCAACGTCCTGGAAACATGTAAACTAGCACCACGCGTTGGAAGAATTAAGCTTCTTCGCAATTTAGGAACCAGCCGCCGATGTCCTTACTGAAAACCGGGGGGAGTGGCACTACAAACTAGGCAGAGACGACGAGTTAGGGTATTAGTGTGCGTGAGTCCCTAGTAAGAAGAAAACGACTTAAACGGCGTCGCTCTTGCGGACAACAACTGCCCTTCTACTTCATTATTGTCACAAATTTCTGAACGATATGGTGCTCATTGACCGCTGTACAGTGATTTGTATGTATTTGCGACTCAAAATTCATTTCTTTGGCTAATACTTTAAAATTTATCAACAAAATGTGTTTTAAAATGAATACTTTAAGGACATGACTGGTGACAAGTTCGGGGTCCGTACTTGCCAGCGAAAACTACAGTACTTTTAATGCCTTAACGGGCGGATAGAGCCTCACTAAATACGTGTCAGAGGTATCTTTTGAAAACAGAAATATCTTATTGCGGCGCTTTAATGTTACATGTTGGGATAAGTTCAACATTTAACAAAATAAGAATATATTTAACTAAAGTACTGTCTAGTATTACCACGCATTTGATACGCCTTTCTTTTTTTTCTTTTAGAAAAACGAAAATGACTCTGATCGAAAAGACGACAACACGAAGCAACAGGGTGGCCTGTATCAAATATTTCACCGGTTGAAGAGCGATGAGGCATTTCGTCAACAAATCGTACACACTTTAATTCTTGGGTGGTCATTTATAGGCTTGGTAATACTTTTTTATTATACTCATTTGGACACAACGGTTGCCCCTGAGCATGACCGCCGGTCCGTCTGTATGTCTGTTTTTTTGTCAAGCTTTTTTCTCAGCGCAACCATTAAATGGAAATTTAAAATGAAAACACTACTTCCAAGAGGAGCTGTGCATTATAGTCGAGCCTCTATCGATTTTATTGAATTTCAAAGCAGATCATTTTCGATTCAGTTATGTCACTGAATTCTAAATAGCCTAGCAAGAGGAGTATAAATGCCTCGTAGGATATGGGCACCTTTTTATTGGCAGTCCATACAAAAATGTAAGCTTTTTAATTCTTTAGATACAATCGAATATAACTATTTTAAATCGTTTTCTTGCAGGGTTGGTCAGCAGGTATGAATGGACCTGTATTTCCTGACTTGAGACAAATAATACAAGAAGATCTTGCAAAATCATCGTGGATGTTTACAACCGGATCATTTGGGTAATTTCTTGTTTATTTTGTGTTGTAATTACGTTTTGAGAGTTCCTTGATTTTGACGATTTTGATTTTGTCTCGACGTATTGAGATGAAATAGTTGAACATCAACGCTATATTGTGACGTTAAAATATTTACGTGAAGGAATGGCGTCATGATGTCACGACGAACAGTCCCGCATACGCTATGCCTTGTGTATATCTACCAAGTGTAGATTCTGATTCAGATGCCGAATAGTTGTTCAATTTGCTTAACTTATTCAATAAAAATGCATTCTGGTCCTGGTAATATTTGTTTTTGTAACTATTCATTTTACAGCAGTAACACAAAAAAAAACAACAACAAATATTAACTTAAATCTTGCACACCCGTCGTATACGTGTTATCTATGTCTCCAGAAATACTAATTAAACATGTCATGATAATATTTCGTTACCACGAACGACTTTACTTAGTATTTATCCTAATAGCTACCTCGCAATTCAGCGAGTAATATTTTCCCGGGGACGAGCCCAATATATGGCTTACTCTTTCCCCCTCGACATAGGAATAACATGCGCCTCGCGTTATTAAATAAACTGGTCTAACCAGTTTATAACGATGCGTTTCTATAACCGTTATTTTGTTTTTAACATTGTCATTCGTTTTGTGCAATAATTTGGCAAAGGTGCATGAAAATAATTATTGATAGCCTACAATATGATCTTTTACGTCTGATACACACACAGTAGTTCTATATTTTCATTTTGTTCATAGATATCTCTGCGGTTCATTTATTGGTGGGATTTTGTATGACAAATTGAATAAAGTGCTTTTGCTGGCCGTGTCTTCGTTTGGCTCTGGTGTTTCGATGTTACTTACGCCGTATTGTTCATCACTAGCTGCAATGTTGTTCATTAAATTTGCTGGAGGGTTTTTCTTCGGTGGTCTTGATACAGGTATGTACATGTATGTGTATTTTGTTTTTCTTCATCTTTATTCCAGAGTTTGATATGATAAGTAGGACAATTTCTAGGTTTTTACCAAACTAAAAACCTTGCCCGTCGATATTTGAATTATTATTCGGAGGCAATGCACTTGCTAAAAAAGGTCTTAAAGTCCAACACATTTTCACTTGGAAATATAACATGCAGACAAACTATTGTATAGTATGATAAATGCCTAAAATTACTAGCAGGTTCTTGCCAAATTTCATCATGGTTTTATTTAATTTGCAGTTTCTTTACATAAAAATATTGCATAATGAAAAAAAAAACTTCATTTTTTACAAAAACATGCTTAACAAATTCGTATATTTCCTAGGTGGTAATGCTGACATTATACATGTATGGGGAGCAGATGTCGACACATATATGCAGGCATTGCATTTTGCGTTCTCCATCGGGACGTTACTGTCACCACTAGCAACAGAGCCATTTCTAGCAGGAACGTTTGTGACATGTTACGAGAAAACTAATATTACTGTTGAGAATGCAACCAATGAATTTTATCCAGCTACTACAAACGCAATGACTGATAAATCTACCACAGACACGCCGGTAAAGGAAAATGTTACCTTAGACAATTCTTCAATATTACAAATTTGTAACGAAAACTTAGAGGAAACAAATGTGCATCATGCTTTCTTAATGTCCTCATTATTCATGTTTTCAGCGACTATTTGTTACATCTATCTTTATATTAAAACACAAAGAAACAAAAAGAAAATGACAACATTACAAGCTAAAGCAAACAGCGATGGCGACAAAAGTGACAAACGAAATGAAATGCCAATATATTTTAAGATTATTTTTCTATCTTTACTTTCGTTACTGATTTCCTCTTACTGTATTGCAGAGGATAGTTTTGCAGGTTTTCTCATGACATTTTCGCTTGATTATCTCGACTGGGATAAATCAACGGGCTCCTATGCTACATCCGTGTTCTGGTTCACCTTCTGTGCTGGACGTTTCTGTGGGATATTTATTGTGTCGTGTTGTAAAAATTCGACATTGCTGACAACATACCTTTGTTTCTTTACATTATCCTACATTGCTTTTACAATTACTACATTCTTTAAGTTATTTCCATTAATTTGGGTTTCTATTGCTGCTTTAGGGTTTTCTCTTTCCGTCATTTTTCCCGCCGTTTTTAGTTGGACATCTGAGCACATAATCCACGTTTCTGGTAAAATTTCTGCTCTCTTTCTCGTTTCTTCCTGTTTATCAGGGATGTTACTCCCTCTATTGATAGGATTTTTGATGGAATATTTTCATCCAATGTGGTATTCCTACGTCTTACTCATTACGGCCTTGTTCTGTGTAGTTTGCTACGTCAGTATAAGGGCCGTAAAAAGGTTTTGTCTCAAGACACAAAATCATCCCAAAGTGGCAGAAATTACGGTTGATATTGAAATGACTTTATTAGAAAAATAGATAATGGAGCAGCAAATATTTACGTTTCGGACATAAACCTACAATTTTTTTAAAGTTAAGTATTTCAGGGCTTTGAAAAACTTCAACAAAGGAAGTCTTTTTGTTATTTATACTTAGACTTTAGACAAATTATTTTAATTTCCTATATTTCTGTTGAATTTGTAAAGATTGTTATTGTTTTTTTTCACTTCAACTTGATTTGGTATATTTGTGTAAAGGTTATAAATTGTTACCCTCCACATTGGCTTTCCAAAAGTACTATTTATTTTATAATAAATATTTGAAAATAGTCCTGAGTCTACTTAATAGACCTGATAAAAAGTGCAGCAGAGAGACATGTCAAATAATATCAATGAATATGATATATAAATGATATCAATAAGCTTACATCTTCTTACTTTTGAATAATATATGATTTGTCAGAGAGTTTAAGAAAGAGGAGAATATGCGGAACCAGCAATAAGTAGAAGGAACTTAACAGCCTCAACAGCATTCAATAAATTACTTTCAGTTGAAATCGTATTTTGTTATGCTTGCAGTTATAAATCAAAAGTAAACTATCTTCAAATTTATGTTTTGTCAACTTTTAATTTTGTAAGATGTACCTATAACTTGGTAATTCATACACCTGTCTCCACTTGCCCTCCATTACAAGTCCTCCTTTCCTATGTTACTTATCCAATCCACGCCCTCATGATACATAAGAGTCGGTTATTTCCCCTTTCGTAGCCACTTGCAACTGATCTGATGCATAATAGGTATGTCCCTCCTTCACGTACCTACTCTTCACCTCCCTGAAGCATATGAATAAATACATCCCTTTATATGCTCCAGTCGTACTTATGCAAAACACTCACTACTTCACTCTGTTACCTAGCCACTCTGATACTGAAGAGCCGGTACATCCTTCCCTTACTTAGCCACTCCCTACTACAAAGTCCATCCCAATTATGTAACAAGTAAAATGGTTTCCTGCGGCGAACATTTTTAATGATATAAAGATATTTCATTTAACTATTTTCAATAAATAAACGTTTGTACCAGGAATAAAATTGACAATAATCGATCAATATAGAAGAAGGTCTTTGGAAACTGGTGACCGTTGAAGACCTGAGACCATAAAACAATTATTTCTTTTTAAGAAAATGATTAAATACCATTTTCTGAATAATTCCGAGCAAAAAAAAAAAAATAAAGTAAACACACAAGTTTACGCAGAAAATATCTCTTTTTAGTATGGCAGATGCCACTACGAATATTTTAATTTTGTAGATTTTCAGTATAAACAATTTATTGTTTGTAAAATTTGAGATAGATATTAAAGAAACATTGATACTTTTCAAACACATCATTCAAGTTTTTCCACCTTAAACGGTAAAATAATTATAGAAAATTAAAAATATCACGTAATAGTTTTTTGTTGTTAATTAGGTGTAATTCGGACTAATTCCCAAGAGGTAAATCCGTAACGTACCGGCAAACGGTATTTAGCTAGGTTTTCGAAAAGGTCAATTAACCAATCATGTACGGTTAAGTGATCACATGCTCCTCCATGTACCGAAAACAGGTCACGTGCTCCTCCATGCCTCAAAAGTTAAACGCGTACCAATACCCTGCGGTCTGAAGACCGCAAGGAATGACAACGAAATAACAATAAAATCATTTGACTTTTAAAATATCTTTATTTAAACAGCAATCATATAGATATCGCAGAAAAGAATGGTACTGAAGTACAGAAATGTTTGAATATATATACAAAAATCAACAAACAAGGACGGAATGTTATTCTGTATAAAATTCTTACCTAAACAATTCTATAAAAATAACTGACACATATAAAAATAACTCAAACTATGTGATTTTAAAATTATAATCCTTTAACAAGTAGTCATATGTATGATTGTGAGAATCCCTAATGGTTTATGTTGTGGATATTGAATGAACGGGATAGAAAGATTGTAAAGTAATACATTTTGTATTGAGAAAGCAAAACTAAAGAAAACCCTTATTCCCGGAAGCACAACTCACATGAAACCCTCACAACATACGTGTTAAAAAGTGTAATTGAATGCCGGGAACATGAATTTATACAGTAAAATGAATGAGCATTACGCATTATCCAATCGTTTATATTCTTTTAGATTGGAATTCAAAATGAAATAGTTAATTTAAAAAGATGCTTTTAAAAGTCTTGCTTTAAACATAAATATACATTAAATGCCTTTTGAAACAGGTAAATAAAAGTAAATAAAATGAGAACAGTGTCAATGTAGGTAAGACACTTTGTTAATATTTCGAAAACAAATACAAAAATTATGCTTGTGAAAAAATTTGGTGGATGAATGTATACATATATATTTTTAATAACAGTTACATATACCTAATACTAATAGTTTGATACCAAAGATCGCTTTAATAGATGAACATTCGAAAATAAAATCACCTGAGTTTGTAAACTTTAATAATGGATACGTAATAAAAAACATTAAATTGTCATGTAATGGTGGTTGTTACAATGGTATTGTATTTTTGTGGTAATGTAAAAGGGCAAATAGTTCTGGGTAAAAGTCAAATCTTGGGTAAAATAAATTATACATTAAAATTTTTGGAAAAAGTCAATCTTAAATCATCATGGGTAAACTGTCAGGAGCACAATATTTTTTAAACCAAAAAAACGTAAGGCTTGTAAACCCAAGGGGAATGACAAAATATTTTTAATAAAGTTAATTATGAAAAAAAGTCTTTACATAGGAGACAAATTCTTTGAAACAAAAATTGTCACAGTTGTATGTCTAAAGACTTACTTTGACTTTCCATGTAAACTTTCCACGAAGCGCACGCCATACCTTTTTCATTTTGATTAGAATTAACGTAAGCGACACGTTACATTACAGGTAGATTCAAAATGATCTTCCCCACAAGCCCACGTGTCTTTATCAATCATAAAAAAACTTATATAGAAAGTCACATTTTAAGAAAAATACAAATGTAGCTATAAATAACAACATTAACAGTCGACAGCAAAAGCAAAGTTTACATACTATTAGTGAAAATCAACTACATAACATGTCAGAAATGCGTAAAAAAGATCAGCGTTTTGCTTATGAGTTTGACAGGTGAGATAAAAGTGGGGAAGCGTGCGTGCAAATTCCAATATACATATCAGTAACTTGCCGAGTTTTCAAAGAAAATATAACAACGTGATATCTCAATTTGGTGACAAAGCTTACTGGAGTTTAAGACCCTCAGGCTTTGTTTTTGTTATAGCGTCTTTATATGTTGGCTATTTCCACGTGAGTATAAAGATCAAACACTTCAAAATAAGATCACTTATGTCAACACAAAGGAGTCTAAAAAGAAGTGTTAAAAGTAATAGCTACTAAGCCATTGGTAAAAATCAACTGTTCCTAATTAAAAATCATTTTGATAATAATTTAGTAGAACTATGCACGTCAACAGGTCATAACTGGGCAGAATTTTACAATAGTAAAATTTGATGCAACAATTTTTGGTTACGAATATAAAATTTTATTTTTCATCAAGATGATAAACTACTATAATATTAATGATATACTATCCTCATTTTTGAGTAAAATAAATTTCTATCAGATTGTTTTGCAATTTAGGCAATTTTACAGAATATGTCTAATTTGAATAGGATAATAAACAAATTATGTTTTGGGGAGTTGCATTTCCTATTACTGGTCCAGTTCATTTGGTCTCTTCTTAAAACAAGACATATCATTGATGAATAGTTAATAAAAGAACATAAAACAGAGACCATAGTCCTGTAAACGTGTTTAGGAGACCTATCTTGGTGCGTACCGAATTATCATAAGAAATGAAATCTTTATCAATGCCCATGCAGTAACAATATTCACACATAGAATATTTCAATGCAATACTTAGAAGCAGTCTTCAATAAAAACATGTTTTAGGTATAACATGTTTAGCATTATATGTTCTTACTTTTTAAACATATCATGATTGATCAAGATTTCAAGAT
The DNA here is from genome assembly GCF_026571515.1 of Ruditapes philippinarum. Taxonomy (NCBI): domain Eukaryota; kingdom Metazoa; phylum Mollusca; class Bivalvia; order Venerida; family Veneridae; genus Ruditapes; species Ruditapes philippinarum. The sequence goes on along the minus strand of NW_026866116.1, from coordinate 70,137 downwards.
ATCAATTTCATTCCAATTTTGGCAATGGTAGACATTATATATAAACATTTCAATAAAGTTAAAGGGAGACACAGGCAAATTGTCATTTCTTTGTGTTTTTTTCCATTCATTATTCTGTAAATGTCCTCAAAATACAGGTTAGTGCGTTAAGATTTCACAAAAGTTGTCACATTGAACTGATGAAACGTTAAAAAAAAACATGTCAAAGAAATGACTTAGACTTGTTTCAATCTTACAATATCCACAATATCTGTAATGGTAGCTTCCAGGGTTTGTTCAAGTCACAAGGCATGTTTTAAAACTACTCGGCGATTCTGTCATCGTCTAAATTTCGTTTGATATATTTTGATGCATTTACGCTTCAAACCCATAATATGTAGAATTTATACAGAAATTCATGCTGGAACTTTGGACTTTAAAAAATGTCATTTTAGCGTACATTAGATCATTTTCATATTTTTGTCATTCATTTGTCTTAGTATCTTATTTAGTCTACTGTACGGTACACTATTTTATTTTAAAGTCTACTGTACGTTACACTATTTTATGTTTTTTACTGTAAGGTACATGCTTTTGAGCCACTAGCTCCACCCCCTCCGCCTTCTTGTACAGTCGCATGAGTTTGAACAGGGCGCCCTGGTGGTACACGTCCTGCTAGCAGGGCTTCAACATCCTGCATCTATAAATATAGTAAAAGTGACCTTTTGAATATTAAAGTGTGAGAATATTTTAAAGGGACTCCACCGAGGTTTTATGACATGATGGGACTGAAAATAACTTTTCCAGATAAATGTACCATTTGATGAGGGTTTAGACCACTAATCCAGGTGCAAAATTTCAGATAATTCGCGCAATTCGTTTTTTCCGGAATAATAATTCAAATCGTAAAAAATGACCCAAAATGAAAAGCGTTTAAACGCTTTTCACTCAAATCGGGCTAAGAAAAGCATAAAGATACATTATGCAATTTATTTCAAACTATATTTCTTAACTATCTTTGCATATATTTCTGTTTAAAGTGTCCCAGCTCATTTATGTAAGAAATTCAAATGTTATGTTTTAGGCTTTATACCTCAGTGGAGTCCCTTTAATCTGTTTATTATTTGACATTGCGGTTGGATGTTATTTTGTTATTTCTTATATAATATTTCAAAATATATAAGTTGGCATTTGTTATGATTTTATAGATTAAAAGACTGCTACAAACTATATGATTTCAAGATAAAAAATCAAATAATAATTTAAAGATCTTTTCAAATAATAAGATGTTAACGTTGCTTTTGATGCGTGGCTAGGGGTGGTGACAGGTGGTGATATAAAAATCTTGATTTGAGATAATAAAACATATATACATACATGGAAAGTAATATGACATACTTAAGTTATATCATTTAAGATCGAAAACAAGCTGATAAAAACCTCAAACAAATTGTGTATATTGCAATATACCAAAAACAAGTTTGAACATACATAATTGCTGGAAATATGTCATTATTTCTTTATGTGTATCATGAAAAATGAGAGTGCAGGAGAACCAAATACATGACCATGACTGAAGGCAAGTTATTCTGACAATATAGATACTTTCTTACTAACAACCTTGACTAGCAGTTCCACTTTTAACGGCTTCCTACTGTTAATACTGAACATTATAGCCAATCAAAAGAAATGTACAAACATACCATCAATGCGTCATGTCCCATTGCCTTCCTCTTCTTTAAGTAGTCATAAATATTACTCTGTACAAATAAAAAACATAATAAAACAGTCAATCAACTTCTACGGCTATAGTTTTAACTTCCTGCAGAAGTGACTTATTTTTTATAAATGGTAAAAAAGGCAATATTAGCATCCACACCAACATAGAGTCATTCATTCAAAGAATAATCATTATCAACACTGATGGTAGCTTAAGTGTGCTAAATTTAATTGGTATCACAAATTTGATTCCATTACACAAATAAAGACTAGTAAAATTAAATTATACCAGTTTTTTGTCTGATTCGGCAGCTTGCTTCTTTAACATGTTTAAAGTAGCCATTTCTTTGACAATGTTATCACTAACTGTGGATGGTGGGGCTCCATGTTTGTTACTGGATACACCGCCTTTTTCATCTGTCTTGTCTTTAAGCTTTGGTGCAACCTGCACCAAAAACAACATTTCTATATCATATTCACTGAACATGTTTATTTATCACCTGGTATCAATTGATCTAAAAGTAACACAGTATCACATTTCATGCACTGTACTATTTACCTATTTTATATAACCAATGGCAAAACGTTTTTACACCACGTTGTCGTGCAGAAATTATACAATTATAATCCAGTATTTGTTCGTAAACGCTTTTGCAATGCTCAGCAGAAAATATCCTAACATGTTTGACTTGCCTGGTGGCTCCTCTAATTTCAATTCAGTTGTATACTAATTAAACTATGTTTTCAATTATATTGCCATATACCTTCATAGATATAATTCTCTTGCTACTGAGTCAAAACGGCAATGTCTGACTTATCCCTTATGAGTATCATAGGGCAACAATATTTCCATTGACTGATTGTTCCATGAACGTGAAATAATTTGGCCATTTAAAAATGTAATTTAATCCAGATACAAGAAGATTCAGGGAACTGGGAAAACCCTATGTAACGAAATCATCATTTTAATCATCGTTCTTAAAAGAACTTAATAATAAAAAACTACTTCCGTTGACAAGAAAAGCAATTAGATAATCAATTTACTATAGCCTTTCCTTTGCCCATTATGTCTTTCTGTCGTCCCAAGACTTCAATGCATAGAGATGAAGTGTTAAGGTAGTCAATAAACTGTTCTGTCACAGATTCTATTGTGATCTTTTTCTCATGTTGAAAGTCTGGGTTGATCGTTCCTGCAATCTCCTTTGTGTGAGTGTAGTCCTGATCCATGTAAAACTTATATCTACAGAAACTCTGAAATGTATCCAAAACAAACCTAATTCATGAGGATTTCAGCTCAAATTAACAAGAAAGCAACGTCAAGAACCATTGGCAAAAGCAAGTAAGAAGTTATTATGTGAAATGAAAAAAGTGTATGTGCTTGATGATATTGAAATTACGTAATCATTGCATAAAATTCAGTTTCAGACATTTACAAGGTCACATGTCAATAATGTGTCCACAAAGATTAGTGTTGGAGGCACTATTCGTTATAGCGTTTGCACCGGTGCTAGAATTTGATTGACAAAAATTCTGGAAATTACTTTTTGGGCCATAGGATTGCAGTATTTCAATAAATGGATAATAGATGTTAAGTAATACACTCACTTAAAACAATGACAGTATAATTTTAATATTTATTTCGTTAACATGGTTTGACTATACAGTTTTATTCATTACAAACACTTTATGATAGACAACGAAAATAAAAAAGAACATATTTACCTAAACAAGTCATAGGCTGTTTATGAAATAATTTTAATTCTTTATTGGTTAAGCGGTATGTCATGCTCATGACCAATTTATTTGATAAAATGCTTACTTATGAATACTAATCATTACTTCATGACGTCATTCAACAGTTCTTGTAAATTAATTTGAAACGCTGATGAACGCTAGAGAATCAAACTGCCTGCCAGTGCAGAATATGTGGTGACTTGCTACACTACATATTTACGCTCAACCTGTTACCGCCCTATATATTTACGCTCAAATTTGATCTAAAATCGGTAATGGAAGCCAGTAAAACCTTCTAATATTAGATAAAACCATGCTGAAACACTGTTTAGCTCATAAACTAGCGTAATAATTGAAAATACATTTTATAAGCCTTTTCTTTCTTTGGACATGGACACAATAGCCGCTTAGATTTATACCATAAATAAACTTAGGGATATGAAAATGTAACCTTGTCAATATTTGATGGTAGACCTCTTGCTGATTTTATCACGATCTTGCAGTAAACTGGTTTTCCTATCTGAAAAAAGAGACAAATGTTTTACATGAAACATTATGGGATATGAATGCTACCTGCAGTTTTTAAATTTTTTGTTTTAGTTGAAAAAGAGCGAATGGTGCATGCACGATATTCTCTAGTTGAAATGCTAAAATTCTACTTTAAAATGCAGAATAATATTTATTTGAATAACATTTTATTATATCAAGGAATAATATTCACGTGTTAAATAAGAGAAACATTTTAATCTGCTCCTGTTTCGAGAATCAACAACAAGATTGTAGAAACCACATGCTTTTACTGTTTTTATTATTATGTAATTTATTATATTTTCCTTTTTTTATTTTAAGATAAAACATTTCACCATTTCATTAGTTTGATATTTTTGATATAGGCCATTCTTTTGGATGGCATATGTTTAAGTAAAAAATGCACAATTTACAAATTACTCATCTTGAGTTATTGAAATTTTGTACAAACACACAAAAGACAGTCCGCTACATTAAAATAGAAAACGTGAGGCATTGCTCTCGTTGATAAGTGAATTTCTGTCTTTGAAATAAGCTTACTTTCTATGAAAATATCAGATTAGTCACAAACGATGTCGGTGATCTACAAATTACTTTCGATTAAATAATTTTTGCTCTCATACACTAAGACCTTGAAAGTGCACATTATTTCTGTTTTGCAATTTTTTATCTACTCTGTGTCAATATGTATATTTATTGACAGAGTCTAATTTACCAATTCTTTTGGATCGTCTACAAAGTCATCCTCTTGGAGAGGTATGAACTCTTTGGTACACGGTATAATAGCGACGTCAAGTTTGCCTTGGTTGTTTTTCTTGTTGTCGTGGATGTCGACTCTTTCTTCCAGGTCTATATTGTACGCTATCGACTGAAGCAGGACCTTAGTGGTACCTATCAATTTCTCAAGATCTGCTGGTTCCCAAAATGGATCTTTGTCCTTCATTATAGATTAATCACAAAGAAAATTTTAATCTTCACTTTCTTGTCAACTCTTAGCACATGTATTTATCTCACTTATAGTATTTCTGTTATACTTTATAGTATTCTGTTATACTTGACAACAGTTTCAAAGAAACACTCCTGTAGGTTGCTTGCCAAATGGGGTTTTGACTGACTTAATATGCTTTATTGAATAAGAAATGTAGGCACACGAAATTTAAGAGGATATGCATGCATGTTAAATTTAAATCAATTGGTACAATAATTGAAAACAAAAACATAATAAGACAATAGCATAATTCATGAAAAAAAATCTTTTATATCATACTTACTGACTGTACTTACTTACTGGAGGAATTATCTAAACAGTTATAAGGAGATATTTCAGTTACAAACCTGTGGGACGTCCCAGTCTGGGTCACCCTTAATATAGTTCTGGTACATTTCCTGCATGAGGAACTTTCTTTTAATGAACTTGTTTCTGTCCCACATCCAATCATTCCCACTGCCATCCAAAGCAATCATCTGTATCAGTATCTGGTTAGTAAATTACACCGAGTAAATTTTTTTTCTGAATAGCTACGGAGTAAAGATCTAAATGAATTTATTTCAAGATAAAACAGTAAGGTATGGTTTTAATTTTACAACAAAGCGTTTATCAAAATACTAGTCAGCATCATTCTACGCTAACATAAATATCTATCCTTTAAGAAATTAGTAGTGTTATTTATACGGAAGCCCTATAGGGACATTTATTATTCAAAACTTATTACCTATTATTTATAACCTATCACTTACTATTTACAGATTATTACTATATTTAGTATTGAAACGCGCCTTGTTTGGCAGGAAGAAAACTATGTTTACATTAAGAAAATTAGCGGAAAAGATGAAGTAGAACATTATTTATAGAAGGTCATATCATATGGAAGCCCTGGAAGGAAAATGATTATTTATTACTTATTATTATTACTTAACATGTTTAACATAATTATCAATTATAACATATTACTTATTAATTAAAACTTATTATTTATCACTTATTATTTTTTTCAGTCGAATATTTCTTAAAAACATAATAATTTAAGAATTATTTAGTTTAAACATATTTATTGCATACATATACAAAATCCGTACATTTGAAATTATGAACAAAACGCCTTTTGGTGCAAGGCGAAATGCAAGCTGTGAATATTTCAACTATTCTTGATATAGGAAAATAATCTTAACTATGTGAACTTATTTTGCAAATTATTTAATGCAGTTGCGTATAACATATCGTATTTCCAAGCTTGTACACAAAATAAACATCTGAAATGTGTAAAATTACATGATATAAGTGTGCACACATTGAATGACACTGCAATGACGACAGGATAAGCTAAAAGTTTAACCCTGACTACATTAACATAATTATTACTTTATATAAATGAACAGGCTGTAAGTGAAACACGCACATTTTTCGCTTAAAGAACCTTTCTTGTTTTTACACTATTGACTGTATTTAAAATCCTTTATTTGAATTATGTCCTGTATGACGAAGGTTTCCGATTTTCTAAGCAGATATTTATATAAAATGGAAATATGGGACTTTTTTCGAAACATCAATAGATAGTTACCTATAAAACATTCGTCGCAAAGAAGTTCTTCTGTATAACAATAGAGTATACATTTCGTTTTGATATGCTTTGAGAAACATGACTACATGTTATTTAAAATTCGAAAACATGTACTTTATATGTCAAAACTTACTGAAACAGTAAGCTCTACATTAAAAAACCCTCAAGTCTTTGCATGTTTCTTCATGTCATACCTCGAGATTGCCGTCTTTCTGCCCTCTGGCATCAGGTGTGGTACTAATCATCTCAAACTTGACGCCTTTCTTCAGTTCCGTAGCCATAGAATTAGCATCACCAACCATTTGTAAAACCTGTACATAATCTTGTTCTGTTGGTTCTGCAAGATAATTAAAACAACTGACAGAAGTTCAGCCTCTGAATTTCCTCAAAATTATACTTGTCCATCTTCCATTTTTGAAAACAGTTTTTTTTTCGATTTTAGGATCACTGATTTGATATCTTAGTGCGTAACATGCTTTGAAACGTATTAAACTGCATTTTAATTATTTTCATTTCACAATTGGGTATATATAAGCAAACTGAATTGTTGAGCAAAACACTCTAGACTTATTGATTAACATTTTCTAATTAATATCATCATCATCAACACCATCATCATTATTGTAATCATGATTGTTATTTACTGTTATCATTATTATAAATTATTATTATTATTATCTTGAAAAAAAAAGAAATCATAGAAAATCAAATAAGTTTTGATCAAATAATTCCTTTAAACCACTCTTGTGTGACAAGAAAAAGAACATTAATTTGAAGAGCAGATACTATACTGAAGTTCAACCAAACATGCACATGGAAATAAATCAAAATAATATCAGGGGTAGAGATATTTAAAATGCTGATGTAACAGGTGAATAATTTACCTATAATAGTTTTGAAGGTGTCTGAAAATGTTCAATGGGAAAACAAAATATTTATTCATACGTTCTTAGCAGAACAAATGTACACTATTGACATTCGACATTCAGAGCGCTTTTAGCATATTTAAAACAATTTTCATCATCAAACATGGTACTCAACTGGGTAAGATAAAAGTGTTGCAATTCAAGTGATATAAAGAAACATATGTTACCTAAATCTTCGGTGGTTTCAAGAACATTGAAACTTGGCTTTGTGTTTTTTGTAGCCATTGATTCTAGAAATTCTACTAATTTTTGCTTTGTTTCACTAGGGACAACCATTTTCTCAACTTCTTTTAGTAACTTAATATAATCTAGAGGTTCGTCTATATACTCTTTCTTCATTTCAACAATCTTTATCGCCAAACTCTTATCAAATGTTAGAACGACAAAAGCTTCTTCAATGTTTTCTATGTGTTCTTCATATGATGGCTTATCTAATTTGGTGTCTCCTTGCCTTTCAAGTAGATCTTTGAGAACATTTTGAGCAACTCCTAATTTTGTCCTTTCTTTCGGTGCCAACAAGGCCCGAAATAGTGCGGGTATTACGCATAGGTACAGATTTGCATTCCATTTATCCATATTTGTTTTTCCATCGCCAGGAAATAATACATCTAAATCGGTCTCATTCAAGATCCCATTCTTTCTTAGTTGGCCTTCAATTTTGTTTAAGTTTCCATCATATACATATTGTAAGTCTAATTTTTTTGAAACCATGCTTCTTGACAGAAATATTACTCCTTTATTCAGGTAAAGAAAAACTCGCCAGTAAAGTTTATGTTCCTTAGTCGCCATTTGTCGATCAAAAAGTGAAATCGCTGAATCTTTACCGTTATCCTGAAAAAGATGTAAACTTTACCAGTACAATATCAAGCATTCTAACAAGAGCCGCATTTTTCCCTATTGAACATAGAAGAACCGAAAGTGACTGTGTGTTATTATGCAATAAATCACCGTTAACGTTCATTATTTAGACACGTGACGTTATAATTATACATGCGACGTAACCATTAAAAATGCGACGCGCTGAAAATAGGTACGAAAACAAATCAGGCGCAATTTAGTTTAATATCAGTTAAGACGGCATTTATTTGTTGAAAAAATATATTTAAATCTGTGATTTTATGGCTTGATAGCATCACTGTTTGTCGTTCAGATGCGCATCATTATATTCGAACATCAAACAGTGATTTTATTGAGCAATACAATCACAGTTTGGGAAATCTTATTTCTTAATTGACAAATCAGTTCAAAAGAAAGAAAGTCCCTCCCTCCCCACAAAGAAAACCCATAACCCCCCCCCCCCAAAAAAAAACCCCACAAAAAACAACAAAAAACAACCCCAAACAAACCCATAACCCCCAACAACAACAGAGAAATGTGAAAAAACAACAACACCCCCCCCCCCGAAATCATGCTTAACAAAAAATCGTTGAAATTACCTACATGTACGCTGCTTGAAGGTCCACGTTGATGTCGTTTAACAATGTTACGTGAAAAAAAAAGAAAAAAATCAAACAAGGATAATAGTAATTACATAACAAACCGGAAAGTTAGCCCGCCCTTTTAATCATTATCCTTTATAACAACTTAAGATAAACTCCATACATTCATTTTCCTAATTTAGTCTTAGTCTACTTAGAATAAAAGTCACCTCATTCGTATATTATCATCGGATGCAGGCACACGTAGCTACATAATTTCTCTTCATTTCTTTATAAATATTAGTATAATGCAATAATTGTAAAACTGTTTTCAATGTGGAGGAAACATACTTGGTTTTATCAGTTTTGTCAGTGAAATTGCTTAGATAATAGACCTTTTACGACGCGATCCGTTGCTATGGAAAATCGACCGGAAGGAGGGCATTCTAAAATAAATCAGAACACGTTATAATGCATTTTATGTTTTCAATTTACCTAACTTTATCCTTTATACGATTTGACTGTGATGCCAAACAGAAAATATTTAAGTTATATAAATATATTTACATAATTTTTGAAAATCTTGAGAAGTTAAGATGTGTAGTGAAATAACGCACATTTTATCCGGTTCCTCGTAACACATGTAAATTCCATCATACTATTCACTATTTGTCACTTTACAAAATTAATAAACATTGATGAGATTGGTATTATGTAAATAAAGTTACTTAAATTACGATTTTTATATTTTTACGTGATTAAGTTTGACATTCCGCTTACAAAGGAAGTGTACTATACCAACAGTTACATATTGTTATACAGGGGTAATACAGGGGTAATAAAATGAGATCTTTAACACACTGCTGTTTTAAATCAAATAACTGATGAAAAAGACGTCTAATGATACCTTAAACAAAATACTTTTATATGCGCTTTTTAATCATGGAATTATTAGTTCTGCATATGTTCGTGTCTCTGTTATCAATATTTAATTTATCAATATCTAATTTCAATTCACGTTTTAAGGAATTACCGCTTTAAGTCATTCCTAAATTACTGTTTTTGTTATTTGTCGTTTTTGCGTTTTGCCCTTCGAAGAAAACTGTTTATGAAAATCATATTTGAAAAAGACAATTTAATTGTGTATAAAATCGCTTCTTCAATGAAATTCTGATCAGTTTTCCTGTAAATTCAGGCATATCTTTTAAAATCTCGTGAAAAAAAAGCAACAAAGGCGAGGCAAGGACAGGATAAGTGTCGTAGTTATAACCTAGCTCCGTCTATCTAATGTATAGTCTTATTGGCATGCTATTGTAAATCTTATTTTATTTTTTATATGTGAGAATATTTATAAAATGTAGATGTTATTAATCTAAAGCTTATGTGGGTATTATTTATATATATGCTGTAAAGAAATTACGGTTTTCTTTAAAAAACATTATAATTAGATTTTTTCCAGATATCAACAGAAAAGGCACATATTTCTAATGTTCAGTACGTTGTGCGTAAGTATTGAAATAGCAGGAACTTACCAGATATTTTTGTCTGTTACAAAACACACAGTTGAAAATAAATGTTTACTTTATCGAAATAATTTCAAGATGACATCCATTTTGGCTACACTGTATTGCTTGCCTTTTAAGTATTAGTTTCCTTACATACCTTCACCAGACAATTTTAATGTAACATTTAGATAATGACCGCCATTCAAATCCTTATGAATTCTAAAAATAATTGTTGCATGAAATAACACCCTAATAAACATGGTAGAGTATATCAATTTCGAAATGGATCGTTTGATTGTTTGAAATGTGGTATTATACCGCTTCGCTTAACAATTTATAATACAATTAATAGCTCGAACGATAAATTTTAAAAAAGTTTAGTCAGAGCATGTAAACAATAAGTAAATTGATATCTAATGGTAGTTTTCATATGTTTTTAATACACCTTTTTTGCTCTTTTATTTTTTTTGCTATGAAAGTGGAACGAAAGTGCCACAAAAAATCTTAACCATTTAAATATCTGGTTGAATGTTGAATGATATATTAAGCATAAATATTTAAAATTGAATGGGAGTAGTAAAATGGTCTCTCTACTACTAATGAGAGAAATAAATGTTATTTTTTACTTGACTTGTAAAAACATGCATTTTGACTATCATAAGTTTGAACTTCACGTAGGCAAAGAAAAACAGTCTCTTGTCTTATACATTAACAAGAAATCTTAAGAGGTGAGTCAGTTTCAAATAGATCGCCAAATTGAAGATCATTGTCTTAAACTAGAAGTTACAACTCGGAAATAAAACATAATGTGAAAAGTAGCATTGAACGCGTGCATTTGTGCTTGGATATAAGCATCTTTAAAATCACCATGGTGAATAAAATATCTGCACAGGTTGACTAAGATACAGAAGAAACTAGATTAAGTACACATATGATGATTCAAGAAATAGATACATCGCACAAAATGAAAAGTCAGAAAAAATACATGATGACTAACACAATAAAACAATCATATACATTGCACAAGAAGAAAAGTTAAGAAAAAGAAATCACAAATTTAATCTGCTCCCGTAAACAATGCCTCGTTTTATGGTATTAAAACGACAGATGATTTATTGGGATCTACATAACATATTTGAATACACTACTGTTGCGAAAGAATTTATTTAAAAAGATCGAAAGTAAGAAAGTTATTCTTAAATTCGCTCAAGCGACTTAAAGGAAAGCTTGAAAAACCAAATACTGTGACATCAGTTTAGTATACAATAATGCGTAATGATAAGTTATATAGAATAAACGAAAAAAGGGGAAAGAAAACAAGATTCTAAACCACAATTTAGTTGTAGATCATAAATAAAAGTAAAGCTACACATATTTTTTATTTAATTTATGATAATGGTTTCATTAAAACGGTTCATCAGCGCCATCGCTGTTATTTGACTAAAAGCACTGCGCGCGTTAAATTGAAATCAAAGCATGCATATTTGACGTTAGATTTGAAACGCGTTAATTCGATGATGTCATTTTCTGCAATAGGTTTTTTTTCACATGGAGTGGCCCATATATTTTCCTGTCAAGTTTGTCAATTTTATTGTTTCATGTTCCGACATGCCGGTGTGAAATAAAAACCGGTGTTTTCAGACTATTTGATAATATGTATGTCAAATGCTCAATCAATGATAAAAGCTGTGTTTGTCGTTTTGATTTTGGTCAAACAACCCGATAATTTAAAAAGGATTAAGTAGAAATGTCAGATTGTTTATTGCGAGTTGGTTTTTTTAAAATAATTTAGTACAGCATGAACTTATTTTTATGCCATAAGTGCGAACGAAATGAAATGATTTCACAGTGTTAAAATTGCATTATTGGGACTGGAAATGTTTCTTACTGCAGTTATGTGAAAGAATTGATAAAGTTGGTATGCATGTTTGTAAAATATCACTAGGAACTGACTGACTGATTAGTCCAACCTCCTTGTTAAACATTGCTGGTTACATTTGATAAACTACTGACCTTGGTATAGAGTTAAATGTGCATGAAATGTATGGCAACTGGTTAAAAGGACTTTGTTTCAAACTTTGGTTAGTAATTAATAAATGTGTCTTATTCTATTGTAGAACCACTATTTCAATTTAATATAACTCTTGTCCGAAGTAGAACCAACTCCACAAATCATCGTGTATAAATGTAATACAAGTTTGATAGTAAAAGAAAATATTTGATGGCGTTAGGAAACATACTTTCCATATTAATTTATCAGTATTTGATTTGTAAAGAATGCTAATTATAATGCATCATAAAAAATAAAATACTATTAAAATGATTAAATCCATTAATCCCTCATATCAGATTCTTATTTCCTGTTAAAGGAATAAAAATATTCTCTCCTACACATTGATTTGAAATTTCGAATAATGGTGATTATTCACAAGAATATTGGATAAACTAACAACATAACAACAAATAACAAGTGAAATAAATCCCTGTAAAAACTTAATGACATTGCAATAGCACGAACTGCACTGAAAGTTTTGAGAAATACATTGAATATATAATTATATCACGTTTTGACAAGATACGCTTAACACACAGTAAGTAAAAAAACTAATTTCAAAATGATTAGAAATGAACACTTGTAGTAGAAAGGTATATGATCATATAAAGCTTGTTATTACCTTGCATGACACCGCTCTCGCATGACTGTTCGGCGGAGACTCGACAGAGCCTCGTTACCACCGTAAACTGGTTACCATAAAGCATATTCCGATCTTTACGGACAGTCAAGTTAGGATTTTAATATTTCCAATAGTTATCTCATCATGCACAAGCATAATTTAGATACACTGATGCTTGTACGAAAATAATGTGGTTATAGTTGTTACCGTTGTATAATTGACAGCTTTGTTATACTGAGATTTATCTGTTATAAGCATACTCACGAAACTAGGTGAGACTGTAAATGTTTTCCCATTTACGTTTTTATTCATTGCCGCAAAGGGATCATCCTCTTGTCAAGGAAAACCTATATAGTTTAACTTTTATTTACGTATTCTTATGATAAGTCTATAAATTATACTGTAGAGTTCCTTCCAGAAAGAAAAGGCTGTTGTCGAGATATACTTATTTTTTACAACAAGTAAAAAAACAACAAAATATTTTTTATTTGGTTTCTTACTTATTTGTTCATGATAAATTTTTTTATGACCTCGTATCTCAGTTTATAGTGCTTCGCTCGTTTGGTAATCACGTAAAAATGTCACTTGCTCATGATTCAAATGATTCAAAGTGATCAACAAAATATCCTATTCCATGATGGTAAAATACGATTGCCAAACAGGACGCGTCAATGCTTATTTACTTATGACACGTTTTTGCCGTTCTTTCTAGTTGATCTTTCCTTAATAATTGTATAGTCAAAACGTTAACAGTTTGCGACAGGAGGACTTCCTTAAGGCAACTTTTATTTGAAAAAAAAATACGTATACTCAATGTAATTAAGATATGGAAGAGAGCCTGTTAAAGAAGCATGTAATCATTTAAATTTCTAAGCGATTAAACAATTGTTTGTGTTGTTTTTGGGATCCATCGTGGCCAAGTGGTTGCAGTTGGTGACGTGATTCATTTGTCCCTTTCTATCTAGGAACCGACACCCGTTATGGAGATTGTTATATTGCAGACGAGACATGCATCCAGCTTGTTTACTGAATTCTAGTAATTACATATGATGTCGTAAATTTTGTACGAATATTCTATCTGTGGTCTCCCTGCACAATTAAGCAGAACAATCGGCTCATGACCCTTATTATAAGAACTGCCAACAACTTTTAAGGAGAAGGAAAAGAAGAAAAAAAAATGAGGAATTAATGATAAACACGTTTATTGATGTTTTAAAGCGATTCATACCATATCTATATGTCTTTTTTGAGATGTTTCAGATTTAGAAGTCTAATTATTTTTTAAAAATATATACCATTTGTAATCAAGTGACAAATCATGTGGAAGCTGTTTACAAATGAATGGATACTCGTATTTTTCTTACAAAAAACACCAAATAGGTAATTTTCCTGTTAATCGTTTACCAACCTCTTATTTCAATTTACATAGGGAATATTTTATAGCTTACAGTAATGATGTTGAATCATTTCTTGCATACGAAATGAAAAATATAGGTATACTTTTATTCCGTATATTGATAATTGTATCTTGAAAAAATATTGGATTTTGATTAAAATACATTTTTGAATATGCTTCATTTAGCATAGGATATAGTAATGGTGTCAGTAAAATTAATTGAACAGAATATATTATCATCATGTTCGTAACATTAGATTATAAAAGACATTTTACTGAGGTAACCATGTTGCCAAACCGGAAGTGTCGACAAAGAACGGATGTATGACAATAAAAGGAGCAATTACTTTTTATGATTGAATGTTCATCATGAATGATGTTTTATAAATATAACACAGTAAAAGTATCCATCAAAACGTTACAACAAAATACTGTTTGCTATTACAAATAAATATAAGTCAGATAGTTTAAGTTCGATTTTATGCATAAGCTTGCACTTCAGTCGGCGAACCCAATCTAGCTTGGAGAATATTAAATGTTTTAACTTTCATGTCATAATTACATTGAAAACGGAATTACAAATTTTGGTACAAAACTGATGCTGTCAAAAACAAACATATGCAATTGAATTTCATCAATGTAAATTTTGATCACTCTCTTTGAAGTCTACTGAAGTGTTACTATTAAAAATAAATCGTGGGTGTTTTTGCATTTTGAACTCGAATAAACAAAGAATATGGGGACCTGTCCTACACAACGGGCGTCGGCGTTTTTGTGCATTAAAACATTTTAAACTATTTTTTTATTTCTTAAGGTATCAACTACAAATATATGTGCCTTGCTATCAACAAATTAAAAGTAACAAAGTTCATAACACTATAGTCAGCACTTGTAGAATGATCTCTCATTGAAATAAAAATATTCCTTAAAAATGTTATATTTTTACTCCGACTTCTTTATTTCTTAAGGGAAATCTATTACGTTTCTTATGCTTATCATCAACCTCATCATATGTAATACGGTTCTTTTCTTGCATAACATAACATAACATAACATAACATAACATAACATATTCTTTATTTGGCATAAAATGACAATATACATTTATAGCCAATACAGTAAACAATCATGTAATGTAAGAACATGATATATAATATAAATACCTTAACGAATTTTAATTTTTACAGAGAAAGTTCTTGTTGCTACAAAATTTGAATAAATTTAAGTTCATGTTATCTTACAATAGAAGAACATCATTAATAATAATATAAAGACATTGACAAAGTTGAAATGTTGTATTTAGTGCTACAAAACTTGAATAAATTTAACATGCTTACTGTTGTCCTTTCTTTCTTAAAATGGAAAATACAAAAATTTGACAAGATACTAACTGTTGTCAGTTTTTCTTAAGATGAAAGATACAAAAAAAATTTGACAACTGAATAAATTTAAGCTACTTATTGTTGTCAACTCTTTCTTTAAATGAGAAATACGAAAACATTGACAAGTAAAGTAATAACTGTTTTGCCATTTTTTTCATGTGAAAAATACAAAAAAATATATATGACAGTCAAAAATATACTAAATGTTGTCAGTTCTTTCTTTAAATGAAAAATACAAAAATTTTGACAGGTTATTCAACATTTGCGTATTTGTTGTAGACATTAGTTTTTCAAATTTATGAATTGATGGCCAACGACAATAGTATGGTTTTAAGTATTTAGGACGTAAACTATAGTATTTGGGGCAAACTAGCAAAAAATGGAATTCATTTTCTATCACGTTTAAATTGCAATTCGTACATAGTCTGTTTTCTCGCGCTACGTTTTCGTATCGACCCGTTTCTATTGCTAGGTTATGGGATGACAATCTAAATTTTGAAAGTGATATTCGAAATTTGTTAATGTTAACTTTATTAAGATATTCTTCAGTTTCGAGTGAGTGTTTATAGATGTTGTATGACGATAGTCTACCAGAATTTCTTATATTGCTATACCATTCTTGCTTGTAAATGTCCAATATTCTGTTCTTAATTTGTTGAAAAATTGTTATATGTTCTTGATTAATCCATATGTTCGACATTCCTATATCATTTAAAATCTGTTTAATTTGGCATGCCCAGTTGTTACCACCGTAAGAAAGACCGTTTTCTGCATCAAATTTTAAGACATTATACATACGTTTAAGCAGACAATCATTTTGTAAACTAATTAATTTTGTCCAATATTTTAACATTATAAATTTACGATGTATTCGCATTGGATGTCTACCGGTTTCGCCATAAAGACCATCCAGGTTTGTTGCTTTCTTAACACATAAGACTTTTCTGAGAAATTTACAATGGATCGTTTCTATATTTTTTCCTTCTTGATATCCGTAAACTTCAGCACCATAGTTTAAAACTGAGCCTACCATACTATCAAAAAGTTTAAATTTGTCCCCAATAGATAATTCTAATTGATTAAACACTGTAAATAAATTATGCAATGAAAACGAAGCATGTTGTGCTAATTTCTTTTGAGTTCTATTCCAATGAGCATTTTTAAATAAATTAATCCCAAGATATTAAAAAAAAATATACGTTTTCCAGAACTATGTCATTGTATACGAAATTGTAACTTGTATGTCTGCCTTTTTCAAAAATCATAATTTTCGTTTTATTAGTATTAACTTTATGTCCCCAAGTTTGACAATATACTTTTCAATCATTTAGCATAGATTGGAGTGCCATAGGAGTATGTGCAAATAAAACGGCGTCATCCGCGAAGAGCAGCAGAAATATTTTAGCGTCGTCGATTTTAAAAGGTCCTCTATATTGGAATTTATATTTTCTACTATATCATTCACGAAGTATAAAAATAATAATGTGGAACTTGGGTCCCCTTGTTTTGCGCCAATATTTGAATCGAAAAAAGACGAGACTGTATTGTTATATCTAATAGCAGCTTTAACGGATGCGTACATACATCTTATAGCCGTTACAAATTTTGAACTTACATTTTCTGACAATAATTTCTGAAAAATAAATGTTCGATCCAATTTGTCAAAACATTTTTCAAAATCGAGAAAACAGCAATATAATCTTTTTCTTTCTAATAATGACTTAACGATTATAGAGTGTAAAAGAAATATGCAATCCGTTGTAGATTTTCCTTTCTGGAAACCATACTGATTGTCAATAATTTTACTATGTTTAACGGACCACCTAGTTAGACGATTAAGTAAAATTTGAGAATAAATTTTTGCAATTATATTAATAAGGGTTATGCCCCTGTAATTCTTAGGGTCCTCAACATTCCCCCTTTAAAAATTGGTATAATAATACCTGCTCGCCAATTATTGGGATATTCCCCATTTTCAAAAATTCTGTTATAAATTGCTAATAAAAATGGTGAAATAATATCAAAAGAATGTTTATAGATCTCCGCAATACATGCAATATCAGAATCCGCCCCAGCGCTTTTATTATTATTTTGAGAAAAAACTGCCTCTTTTATCTCCGAGATTGATATAGAGCTATCTAAATCATCATCTGTTATTAACATTGGATTCGTAACTTGATCTCTGCCATTCGTGTCCACGCTATATAAATTCTTAAAATGAGTAAATAAATCAGAAATATTTAAATCATTAGCATGAACAGGATTTTTTGCATATTGTTTCTGAACCCTTTTCCAGAATTTGCGCGCTTGCGACTTACTTAATTTCGAAAGCGTTTTAGCTTCGCCCAATTTATGTATTTTTTTACCTTTTTCTTATCGCTTGATTATACATATTTTTTGAACGTAAATATTGTTGTCTTAGGTTATCATTGGTTTTATCTTTTAAAAATAAGTTCCTAGTTCTCTTAAACTCTAATCTTGTATTATAACAAATTGTATCAAACCACGGTTTTTTTCTAGACGTGCATTCGCGAGTTTTTGACTTAACAATGGCCCGCTCTTTACCAAAAAACTATTAACAAATAAATCAGTCACTTCATTTATGTCCTCGTTATTTTTAACTCTATCTGTAAGTCTTGAGAATATATTTTCGTTTTGCAATAATAATTGTTTAAATTCTATTACAGTTAAACTTCGTTCGCTCGAGCTCGAATCGCTCAAACACCTATCGCTCGAACTCTCGAACCTGATCTCTGGTCCCATCGGCAGATATATAGTGAAAATCACACCTGTTTGGTCGAACACAAAAAGACAAGTCGACATGTCCTAAATAAATGACAGTCGGCGACACATGTTTTTAACACCTCGTGATCGTGACAAAGGCAATTAAGTTTGATTATTACATAATAAGAGGTGTTGTTACCGATTTGTTTGTTATGATAATATTGTTGATTTGCCGTTAATGGTAACGATAAAAAGAAAATAACTCGTGGAATAAGTGAAATATGCAAAAGTCAATAAAGAATGACGTTTACCAGGACGGCTTTAATTACAACCGTAGTTCATGTAACGTGAATTGTATACTTGTACGCGAGTTTATTTTAGTAAATGACTACAAATAAATGCTGCTGTAAAACTTTTTCTTAAATATTTCATTAATTTATTTTTTTTGAAATTAAATTAATCCCATTATAAACATATCGATATATTTTGAACATTGTTGAACAAGTTTGGTCTGATTGCCCAATCGAACTTAACCAATTACAATATGCATGAATATAGATTAACACAGCGTACCGTTAATACTAAATTGAAAACACTTGGATAATAATTCTGAATAAGACATATTCGAGGAACAGATGCACTAACAAACACTTATATTGACGTATTTATCATTCGACCGATGTCTGCTAGAAAATCTTTAGGCATATGATCAACGTAATAATAGTTCGACCTCGGTTGGCTCGAGCTACCGATCTCTCGAACAAATTTGCACAGGCCCTCCGAGTTCGAGCGAACGAAGTTCGACTGTATTTTATCGTCATCCCATTTTAGTATGATTTTTGTTTTAGATTCATCGTCGTTTATACTAAGCGAGATACCCGAGTGATCAGAAAATTCATTCGGTTGTAAAACCTGAAAATCTGTGACGCAATCAAAATCATGAATATTTAAAAGCAAGTTGTCCACTACACTCGATCCATTCATTGAATGGTATGTAAATTCACCTGTACCAAGGTCATCGTGTAATCTACCGTTATAACAGACAGAATTATCTACCGTTTACACCCGTGCTAGAAAACTCTATCTTGCATCTTCATGTTAGACAAGTCGCGTGCTTTAAATGACGTTATTGCCGCGCGCCTTTTATGAATTAATTGCCTTGTTATGATGACGTCACTAAACTGTTATGAATGAAGTTGTAAGTACATACGTTACTATAAGAAGTCAAACGTGTTAACTTGCATAGGATAAGCTACTACTGACCATGCTAATCGCAAACAGAACATTTTATTCGACCTCGTTATTTCAGTTCATTTTTACCCGCAATGTTTTTCCCCTTAATTGTCATCGTAGATTTAAACATTACATTATTTGATTTTAATCAAAATGGAATTTGATTTGAATATGAATTTAAAATAAAACAAAGATTTAGAAGATACTGTACACTAATTCCACGGAGAATTTTGCAACTGTAAATTAGTCGAAAGTTCGTTTCAATCGTTTTATGCCCGGTTCGAGGACTAGATTAGCTTAGAACATGTAGAAGAGAAACCCAATCGAACGCAAAAATATCAAAAAACCGATCTGTCTTATTTAATTTCATATATTTATTGTAAAGCTGTTAGAAACATCTAGAAAATATCATTATTGTGTTTTTATATTTATTCTGACTTATATCTTTTTCCAACATTTTATGCCATCGCGCAATCGAACAGACCTCTACCTATAGACCCTTTCTTTTAAGACCGTATTCAAGTTGTCGTCCTTGGATGACGTCATTGGGGGATACGGTGGGACATTGCCTATACGATTAAGTACATTAATAGAGGGATAACTCCTTTCTCTTGTAAGATTGGCAGATTGAAATTGCCAAAATTTTGTATAATTAAATAGACGGGTATATCTAGCTCTCGGGTAATTGTTTAGCAGAAGCTTGGCAGAGCATTCATTTCCGCCGTAAACATTTGCCCTCGAGCTAGATATTCCGGTCTGTACCGGAAGTCAGTGTAAGATTCTAATAAACTCTAGCACATATATTTCGGGAGTTATTGGCGACGCTGGTGAGCGGCGTCGTCTCTTATGGATTGCATTTTATTTTGGCCTATGGAAGGAGCTGTTATTATAAGCAGTTAATGTCATGTTGTGTTTATTAGTTTTATTTTAATTCGTAAAAATCAAGTAAACAAACATGTTGTTATATTTGTATTAAATAACTTTATGTAAAAAGCATGTGTATTGTGATATTATTTTAACGAAATTCCAGGCTCAGTTTAACAGCTTGTCCTTTAGCGTTATTGGCAATACTAAAACCGGATTTCGAATATCGTTGTGGTCTACATTTATGCCGTATTCTTTTTCATTCATTTATATATTTTCAAAATTTTCCTACAAGAAGAACATTCACCTGCGAGTGAGTATAAGGATTAGTAATGGAACGGTTGTAAGCGATTATCCTATTTATTTTATCCATATTACGTTTATCTATTGCACAGAATGATTGTTTTTACAAAGTGTACCAGTATCCGGATGTAGAAAGCGATCCGAATTTTCTGCAATTACTGCTGTCGCATGGCCATCTAACCTTTTATGAATACTTTACTATTACTTCTCATTGCTTAATAAAACTGAGCCTGCAACATTTCATAATTTTGCTGTTTATGGTGTTAAGGGTTTCAGGTTACCTCTTTTTTAGGGGAAGTAACTCATGTTGACTAAATTATTTGTTCTCTTCTGTCTATCTTAGGACAGCTTCTGTCTTATCTATTTGAAATGGAGGGACACTTGTCTCAACCTCCAGATCTCCAGAGTCAACCCGACTACAGACTTTTCATAGAGTAGATTGTAACTTGCACTTGAATAAATTCGTGCACTAAATTTTATAGTGGGTGATTTGTGCCACATGAAAACCAACAAAGTACAAAAAGTAACCGGGCGCCAGATGAAAACATGAACATACAATCTACCACAAAGTGGTTTTTTGTTGTATTTTCATGTTTTCGCCCGGAGCCCACTGATGCAAAATACAAATCAGCCTCCATAAAATTTCTTATCAAAGAAAAAAGGTTAGACTTTATCTGTACAAAAAATTAGATATTGTACATGTATTAGTACAGTCATGTTAACTTTCAAATTGACCTGTTATTAATAATGGCACAACCAATGTCTGTCTAAGCCATTTTTTTAGTAAAAATAATTATACAATATATTGTTATTTTGATTAAGACTATGAGTATGTAAGTTTTTATATTATTTGTTTAATTAAGAATTAATCTACCTATAAATCAAAAAATCTTAAAGTATCTGTCACAGTTAAGAACTGTTCATTATTTAGGGTAGAAGATGTGCAAGGGCCAGATAGCTCAATCGCTACAGCCGCGGTACATTATTCTGTGGGTCACAAGTTCGAGGCTCATCCTGTGACTGCATATAAGTTTAATTCACTATGCTCTGTAAACATCAGAAATTCAAGGACACATATCAATATACATGTAGTGGGGAGATACGTTGTGGTTTAGAACTGTTTATTATTTAAGAGCAAATGTGTAGCCGGCCGGATAGCTCAGTTGGTCTTCTGACAGTCATGGGTTCGAGTCATGGTCAGGCAGTTTCAGTCAGGGTTTAGAAGTGGTTTTTTAACTGACACATGTTTGATTCATTTAACAGATTGTATTAAATTTGAAATGGACAAAGGCAGTATTGTAACTTCAAGCATCTGCCATAGGTAATGACATTCTTACATGGTTAAAGTCTTACATCCGATGGACAGCAGCTTGTGGATGTGGCTGGTACTCATTCTTTTACTGCTCCGAGTACCTATGGTGTCCCCCTAAGGTTCATTTTAGGTCCTCTGTTATGTGTTATATATGTCAATGACATGTCTGCAACCCTAAGCAATAAGCTTTTATTATATGCTGATGACTCTGGTATCCTTGTATCTGGTAAAATAAATCTGAAGAAATTCTCAATCAGGACATGAGTCTTATTAGTGATTGGTTAATTGACAATATAAATTGTCTTAATGCATCTTTTCTTTAAACTGGGCCTAGCCACCAGGTCACATGAATGGTACTGTTATAAAGAACACATCTTTTGTTAAGTTTTTAGGTGAAACACTTGATCAAATTTTTTTGGCGTCGCCTTTGATGCTTTGCATCAATGCTTTTCTTGTCTTCTAATGAAATAAGAACTTTCCTTAATGCCTGTTGTTATTTACTAAAACTATTTTATTTCTTAAGGTATCAATTCTTCAAACTTCAAATATATGTTTCTTATCATCACCCGCATCATGTGTGGCAAGATTCATAACGCATTACTATTTTCAGAATTATCCCCCTACAACTTGATTTTTTGTCTTTACTTTTATTGTTTCGTAATGGACTTATTTCAAACTGTAAGTTTGATGTCATTTCCCATATCATAATAATATGACAAGGTTTATAACTCTGCTTAAATATTTCCGAAAATTTCTCCTCTTAATGTCTTCAAGGATTCAACTTCATTTTTTTCCAACACCCTCATTATATGAGATGAGATTTATAACCCATGTAATTCAAGAATATCTATTTTGAGATTGGAATCATTTGTAAATTGCTACGAGGGACGGTCAGAAAATATTCGGACCTTTCATGCTCCTCTCTTTTCACGTGCAGCTATATACACACATTATATATTGGTGAAAACTTCATTCATTCGCCAATAACGTGGTCAGTTTATTTTCAATGATAGTTGTGTATACACAGTATTTTGCCCTCTGATATATGATATCATGGACTCTTTGTTAGAGGAACAACGCTCTGTAATAAGGTTTCTGGTTGCAGAAGGTGAAAAGCCCTGCCACATCTTTCAGAGGCTTAAATTTTTTTTTCTGATAAATGTGTATCACGTTCAACCTTCTACAACTGGGTTTCTCAGTTTCGTGAAGGCAGAACAAGTGTTTGTGACAGGCATAGGACTGGGCAGCCTTCTGAGGCGGTGACCCCAACAATGGTAGCAAATGTTAAAGCTTTTGTCAACAAAATCGTCGAGTAACTTTGGAGGAGGTAGCCACAAAGTTTAGCATCGGTAAGGCATCGGCATTCAAGATTTTATACGAACACATAGGCATGAGCAAGGTCAGTGCCAGGTGGGTGCCTAGATAGCTGTCCGCAGATCAAAAGGCAACCAGAGTAACCAATGCAAAAGAACATTAAAGTCGTTTTAATCGTAAAGGACATAAGTTTTTGAACCGCATTATCACTAGAGATGAGATGTGGGTTCATTATTTCGAACCTGAGACAAAAGCTCAGTCAAAGCAGTGGAAACGAGCTGGTTCCCCACCTCCTAAAATGTTTATGCTGTCTCCTTCGGCTGGCAAAGTCATGCTTGTTGCCTTTTGGGATTCACGAGGAATGATACTTACTCATTTCATGCCAAAAGGTCAAACTGTCACCGCCAAGTACTATTCTGAAGTAATTCTGAAAATTTCAGAGAAAAGCTGAAGCAAATGCGTCCCAGGTTAGCACCGAAAAATGTCCTCCTTCTTCACGATAACGCCCCCTCCCATACCGCCGCAGCTACAGTGGAGGTTGTCAACTCTTACAAATGGCAATTGTTGTCTCACCCTCCTCATAGCCCAGACCTCGCCCCCTGTGACTTTTATTTGTTTCCAGAACTGAAAAAACTGCTTGCTGAAAAGAAATATAAGACCAGGGCGGCTTTGATATCTGCTGTTACACAGTACCTAAAACATAGGTCTACGTCATGGTTCAAAAGATGGCAAAAGTGCGTAGACGTAGGTGGAGAATATTTTGAAAAAGAGTAGAAAGATTTGTTTTTAAATGTTGAATGGTTTTCGAGAACGAGTCAAAAGTCCGGATATTTTCTGACTTCCCCTCGTATATTTTTTACAATATTTTTTGTTAATATAAATGGTATCTACTTTAGACATAAAGTACCTGTTCTTTGTCATAATTCCCATAATGTATGACAAGGTTATGGTCAATAAACTAGTTAATCTTATTCTTAAATATGAAAATATTATATTCGTATTTCATAAAATTATAAGAACATAAGATTTATATAAAATAATATCTGTATATGTATACGATACAAGCTGGTTTTTCTTAAAAAAACTTTATTCTGCAAATATATTTGTAAAACCTTTATAACAATATCATATATAGCATGTTTATGCAAACCTTCATATTTCAAATTCCTTTATAAAAACAAACTGAAAACCTACCTTATTTTCGCTTTTCACAGCGATTTCAGCTATTTCCGTGTGATTTATTTTTGGCACAAACTAAGCTTTTTTTATTTTTCTTTTATTTCTGAACATCTTGTTTACTGTTAAATCAGTCAAAGAAAGCATACAGTATATTCCTTATTAAGATAATTATTTTTTTTGTTCAGAATATTTAATTCGCTGTAAAATGATTCAAACAAAGCATAAATAGACAATAAACATAATTATCATAACAGATAAATACACTATATAAACATAAATCTTATTTCCGTAGCAGCGATCTTATTTTCGTGAAAACAACTTATTTTTTCGGTATCCAGCTATACCCACTTCAAAGTATACTTGATATAATCGTTTGGACATAATAACCTTTATATCATAAATAATGTATTTATTGTTCATATAGTCTCAAAAATCCCCTAGTTAGTTAGTCATTTAGTGTGTAATATTCTTTTGCCAGTTCTTTCCAGTAGAATATCTAGCAGTGTTTCAGAATCCTGAACCATGTCGTCAAGGGCTGATGCCAGGAACCTATACGTTGTGTAAAACGACAGTCCTGCTGATGCTAATGATCCAATAAAGGGTATAGGTATAATCGTCGACCCACCTTTTGACATTGCAATCGACGCGAAGGTTGGTATAAGTTTAGCGAATTTTGAAAACAAACCGCCCTCTTCTTCCATACAATTGTATAAAGTGAAAGATTTTAGTGAGTATTTAGTTTTCAGATCGTCAACAGATATCTCTGTCTTGTTTGCTATGTCCTCAAGATACTTTACAGTAATGCATAAATTTTGTCGATATGCAACAAGTTCCTTGGAGATGATATCAAAGTCGACAGAAAAAGACATTGTTGGAACAGGCCATGCACCACAAAAAGCAGACATCACGCTAGCTCGAAACAACCTTGATTCCAATTCAGCTCGTTTTTCCTTGAGAAGAGTTTTAGTGTGAAATTGCAGGGAGTTCAATATCGCTTCCTTCTTCAAGTCAGGCAAAGAACCAACAAGCCTTTCAACTAATTTGCCGAAATCTAATAGCTTATGGTCAACAAACTTACTTGAAATTAAAAAAACGTCTTTGTCTTTTATTTTCCTCGAACAGAGATTTTCTACACAATCTTTACGTATTTTGCCCAATTCCATTTCAAAATTTTCGAACTCATCTTCATTCACATCGGCTTTGGTTCTCACGAAAAGAAATGTTTTGCCTGACTTTTCGAGTATCTCCGCAAATGTTTCTTCATCCTCCGTAAACCTGTCAGCGCATACAATTAAGTAAACGTCATACGAAAAAAAGGCAATTTTCTTATTTTCAATGAAATCCTTCCTCGGAAATTTCTTTGTTCCAATTCCTGGGAGATCCCAAAATACTAATAACGGATTATGTGGATGAGGGTACCTTTTCACCTCAAGTGTGGTTTCGGTTGTACCAACATTTGCGTATAGTTGGTCATCCTTAGATGTACATCCCCTAATGGCATTGATTAAGCGTGATTTCCCAGCTCCTGATCGACCTATAACAGCAATATTTACAGGCTCCTGTTTCCACTTTTCTAAGTTTTCTGTTACAAGTTTTTCGAAATCTTGTTGTTTGTGACTACTTTCTATATCTACTTTCTGCCATTCTTGTGACCAACTTCTTCTTTCTTTGTCAGTCTGTGGTTTAGTAGCTCTTCGTACTTATAAAATAAAAGACAACACAATGCTGATAAGTTTTTGCCTGGTTAAAACGAACAACAAACATTATTTATTTAATAGACTAATAAAATTCATTAATAAATGGATACAATATATGTTGCAACTAAATTGGACATTACATAACTAAAGTTATTTTATCCAGATTTCACAATTAAATCTAGATGTAATTTACTTGCCAGAGCAGTAGCATACTACTGAAGCATCTTCTTACAATTCGTTCTTTATCTCTGGTTAAAGTGATAATACTGGTCAAATAGCCTATATATTATAAAATGTGTAATAAACATATAATTATCGCCATCTAAAGAGAAATATTACTTCAATGGGCGACAAAGTAAAAGTTACGGTCCCAAAACAGTGTATGCTCAACTGGACTTAAAATCGTTTCGATTGTCTCGGAGTATACCGAACGTTAGAAAAAATACGCTAACAGTGATACGTGATCTAGTTTAAATAATGTCATATTTGTGATAGCATGACCGCTCGCGAATTTCAGATTCGGTTCGAAAAATTCAAACAGCTTAAAGGAGAAACAAATACGCGATCGTTTAAGAATTTATTTTTGAAATGACGTTAGATGCTTATCCAAGAGTTAACTCCTGCGACTGTCAGTCATATCAATAAACCTGCTGCTTTGTCTTTCAAAACAGACATATGCTGTAGCAACCTTTTATCAGTCAAGTTCATTCGAGGTTACCAGGGAGCACACGCGTTCTGTTTTTCAATACATATTCCATTGCAACAGGGACGTGTTTGCCTGTTGACACTTCCAGATGTGGATACCAGTTTAACGCCAAAAATTAATTCAGTTTTGAAATGTAACAGTAAAACAGTATGAATATTTACAAATAATTATTTTGAATAAGAGCAAGGGCTCGCGAATATTAATGTCAGATTAAAGACACATTTACAGATTTAAATGCTTGTTATTATTTTTTTGTAATTCCTTATTGTATTCAATAGAATTTCGCAATACAATTCCCTTTCTTACTTTATTTTACAAGTTTTATAAAAAAATTCTACTCTGCATTATAATCTGAATTTGTATGTGAAGCTAATAAAGATTTGTTTGACAGAACATTGTGTTGATAGCAAACAGGTGATTCAGTTTAGCATGAACCGAGCAGTAATTATTATGCTTAGTGCTACATATTCTTAAATGTAAATATTCATGATGTTCTCGGGATACTTATCAGAATTGACTTAAATTTCCTTACGGTAACTAAACATTTTGATTATACATCAACTTATAAAATTAAATCTAACAATAATTTAATGCAAAACAGCAATTTCAAATTATTTCTTAAATCATTAAAAAAATATGACTTCCAAGAAACAACTTATTTTCTCCAAAAATCCAACCTACTGTCAACTTAAATATCTGGTAAAAAGTGACCCCCTGGAAACTTTAAAAACAGCAAAATTACATGAACATTGAAGACTCGGTTTGATTGAGTCTGCACATGAGGGATAATGAAAAAGTAGATCATTCACGCCCCCGAGCACCTGCTTGAGCGGTACTCAATTCTCAACACTTAAAAATGCTGGACTCAATGATCCCGATGGACCAGAAAAATCACTGAAGTGAAGTATGGGCAACTTTTACGGCTACCACAACAGCACTTGACACCTGCTGTTGTAAGGTATAAATATCTGGTAAAAGGGATCCCTCGGAAGCATTAAAAACAGCAAAATTACATGAAAATTGCAAACTTGGTTTAATGAGTCTGCACATAAGGGATAATGAAAAAATAAAACTTATATTTATTATCTTATTTCTTACTTTTATAATAAAGAATGCAAAATTTCAAATGCCATTGTAAGACATAGTATTGAAGATTGTTAATACAGAATTGGTATCATTGCTTTTGCAAAATGCCAAATTATGTAGAATACATGCTTTATAATATCGTCAAATTATTTGTCGTATATGTCTTTATGACATATACATATATATTTTGTTGATATAATAAATTCTTTGTGATGATTAAAATTCGCTTACGAAACTAATTTTTGAAACATTTCATGGGTAACCGGTGGCGAGTATAAAAAACTTAAATACACACACAAACAATACTTATAGGTTATTATACATTTTATTGTACAATACGGAAATATTTTTGATAGGCGAGTCCAATATGGTCTTTGAAGCTGTGGACGAGTCTAAATATATTCCGTTTTTTACAGTTTCAATTTATCATCCTCAGTTTCCTACGATATTGTTCTGAGTACCCTATTAAGCTGTTATAAATATATATCTTTAAAGATACATGTAAATCTTTTTTATCTCCAGCTTTTATTAATGGAGTCCCGTTTATGACCATATTTATAAATTTAGTATTGCCCTAGAAAGAATTTTGGTAAGCTAAATTTGTTAAATATTTAAGGTTCCATTGGAAACATTTTTTTGTGTTACATGATTTAATATTATTACAGTAGTCATTATTATGAACTAAAATAATATAATATATAAACACCACTACAAATAAGATCAAAGCGCTAAGAGCACTCCATACGAGTGCTTAAATTAGACATAAGGGAAGAACATTATAATACAAATTTACAGGTACATAAATACGATATGGTAATGCATAATAATAACGATATGTTGATTACTTTTACATCTCTGCTGTTATAAACATCTCTGCTGTTAAAAAATATAATTAGAATGACACAATAAAAAGTATATTTTATGCGGTATCACAATGTACTGCGAAATATTTTTATCTAAACATTTAGGAGAAACTTGGATTACGTCAGCTGTTACTTTATTCCCTGTTGTTGTGCAGCAACATTTGCTACAATTCTATGCGACCGAGATTTTATTCTAAAGTTGCTTTTTCCAGTTATGCCCCTTTTTAAGAAAATATGGTGTGTCCACTTTAAAAGCACAGACCGTTTTATGTCTAGTAGAATTGTTTTAAATTTCACAAAAGGATTGACAGTGAAATAATAAAAAATAAAGTGAAATAAAAAATGGCATCAGGAAGCTTGATTTCTAGATATATGTTCTTGAAAGTTTTCTATATGATTAAAAATAAACCTCACTTTTAGGGACTGATAACTCAAAAAGTAACATGGTGACCGACCTCGAATGTTCCTCCATTTTTTTCAATTTATATGAGTTTCGTTCATCATTCAAAAGTTCAGAAAATTCTTTTCTCAAACTTAAATATTTCTTCTTTGCAAACATCCCAGGTATTACACTGCATTATAGTAATGCATGTTATAACAAAAAGTCTATAATAACAAAAAGCCTATTTATTTTAATCGATGTTCACATAAAACATTTAGGATAGTTCAGTCAACCTTGTGATACTTAGAATGACCTCTTTATCTCTTTAAGTTATATCATGAACAATTATTAATTATCTTTTTAATATGAGGCACGTTTTCACTTCAAATGTAAAGCTAATGTGAAGTTCAGCATGGCATTATGAACATATAACAAGGCCATAATGCAAAAAGTACGGCCTTTATGAGAAAACTCGGCTATTATGAGATTTGAGAATTTCGATTGGCTCCCCAGCCATTATGCTTTTTTTCATTGTAAAAAAATCACTATTTTGAATTTCTGCTAGGTAGGTTTCCGAGACATTTTTAAAACCTGAACCTCATTTGCAATACCTCACAACAACGGAAATTTATATTAGTTACTTTTTGTTTATTAAGTGATTAACTTGTTAAGTTTATCTGTAGTTAATAAATAAAATTGTCAATAATTAAGTGTTTTCATAATGGCCTTGTTATTGGGCTTTAGACTGTCACATTAGCCTTCCGCCACAGGTTAATATGACAGTCTTCAGCCCAATAACAAGGCAAAAATGAAAACATTTAATAATTAACATTATATTAACAGAATTAACGATACCTCTTTTATCAGATGCGTTTAAGATATTATTTTCTTCTGTTTGGAAGAATCGAATTCCATGACAAGTTTTGATGGAAGCTTTTAAGGACAATCTACTAAAAACTATATCAGAATATTCTTATCTAAAATTTTGCATGCATATAATGAAATAATGAAACTTTCTTCTAAAAGTTAAATTAGATTACAACTCAGATGAACAAAATTCAAATGGCACCTTTACATTACCGCATATATTTATCTATAAAATTGGTGTAATATGCTACCGATAGGCCCAAATCCTGTCCATCGTTTTCAGTGCTTTTAGCGCTCTGGCATACGATATCATTTTCTTTCGAATCACTACAAATTTTATAATAAATCATCCAAGTGCAAGAAAATTTCAAATGATATCTAAAAAGTTCACTTAAATGCATAATTTCGATTTGCTCTAATTGTCTAAAACCATGAGACTTCTTTACAAGTATACGTGTATACGATATCATAGCGGCTCTTGAAAATTCCGAAAATAAATCTCGTTTTCAGATACATTTCTACCAAAACATTAACCGAAAAGCTTGGTTCGTATATTAATTTGTCACAGGAAAATTTGTCTCAGATTGAATATTTGCAGAATTTTTGTTAAAACTATTAAGACGAAAAAATGTAAAGATGGATATTTTTCACGTATTTTCAAATATATATTACTATTAACATATGAATTACCATTTTTGGTAGACCAAGACCTTTAATGAATTTCATTATTTTGATTTTCAAGGGATATAGATTTCAAATAATTCTTTTTAACTTTAAAGATGAGTTAATTTCTATGTGATTTAAAGTTCTGAAAATTGACTTCAGTTTTGAGTGTATTATACAAATGAAGAGAGAAATGAACTAAAACCTACATATAATATAGGAGTGATGTGCAGAATGAAATATATCTTCACTTCATGATCTTTCAATAATTGCTTTTAGATTCCTATGTAGTCCATAACTCTAAATGTTTAATGAAATGATGAACTGCATGACTTCATGATTTTTCGATAAAACACAGCACAATTAACAACACAACAAAGGTTTGATCATATCTCGGCTGTTGGTTCATCTAACCGACTTTCTTGGAAAACTAACCAGTAATTACCATTTCCTTCACAACTGACCGACTACTTATCCCAGATGATTTCTAAATCAGCGGTAAAAGATAAATGACCATTTGTCTCAGTACTAGAAAAAACAATAATTTTGCCTCTTCTGAAATTGAACAAGCGACCATTAGATTACAAATTCTACGTTCTTCTTATTGAGCTAAGCGGGAAGCTGATGATGTTTTGGAAGCTTAAACTAATATATTTCAAGCTTTTTATAATGAGTGTATTTTACACAATTGCCGTAAGACACAAAAAAGTATTGAAGAAAGAAACCAAGAAACAAACATATTAACAAATAAACAAACAAAAACATTGTTAAGAAAAAATATTTTGCTTCTACAGAAAACGTTTCTTTTAGAAAAAGTGTATAACCTATTTCATCAAACGCATCCTTCTCCTCTTCTGAGATGGGAACAGTACCTGTATAAGGAGAATATGGTAATCTTTAAATATCTTGCAAATTTAAATTAATTGTTTTAATAACTTACTATTAACTGAATGAGAAGAACTAGTTATAAGAGTTCAGTATCATTTCAAAGTGCTATGTTACATTATTTTAGTAGTTCTCCTGAAAGTAGAGAGAAAAAGAATCCCTAAAAGAAGTCCAAAACGGCAAAATTGAAATTGTTGCAGGCTCGGTTTGATTGAGCCTATTCATGGACCATTTAGAAGGCTCTGTGTCAAATTGCAAATCATTTTAGGGCAAAATGATCAATTCAATGGATTGATCGTTTATGTTCTCCGTCATGAGAACACGCACTTTGTGTATGACATAAACAATATTATAAATCACACATAAATGATAAATGTGCAAAAAGTTGAATTTATTCAGTAATGTATTATGAAAAGTTGATATAAATTTGTGTCTATAAGACTACAAAATTGACAAGAACTTAAAAGTGTACAAGCTTAAACAAGAGCTGTCGGTATGACAGCAACGCTCGACTATTCTTAGTGTTTGATAGTGAAAAAGCCTTGATAATGTAAAATTTTCCGAGTTAACAAAAGGGCAAAAGTTTTCTTTAAATCCATGTTACAGTTATAGGTTTTGGAGAGAGTCCTATTATGCTCTCAAAGGAGAGTATAAAATTTCAACTTGTTTCAAATCCAGATGTCAATAGAATATGAAAATATCTGAGGTGGTATGCAAACCTGAATATAAATTCTAAGTTGAAAAAGAGGCATTATTCTGTCAAAATGTTTCATTGAGTTACCTCCTTCTGTCTACAGGTTGAGGTCACGATGGTTAACAATTGTGCAAGTTTCAAAGCCACATGTCAATGGACTTTGAAAAATATTTGAGGTATTACAAAAACTTTAACGTAAATTCTTAGTCGAAAAAGGGGCATTTTATTGTCAAAATGCTTGATACAGTTACCTCCTCCTGTCTATAGCTTGGGGTCATGATCGGGAACAAGTGTGCAAAGTTTCAAAGCCATATGTCAATGGACTTTGAAAATAATTTAGGTATTACAAAAACTTTAACGTAAATTCTAAATAAAAAAGGGGCATAATTCTGTCAAAATGCTTGTTACAGTAACCTCCTTCTGTCTTTAGCTTGGGTCATGATGGTTAACAAGTGTGCAAAGTTTCAAAGCCATATGTCAATAGACTTTGATAAATATTTGAGGTATTACAAAAACTTTAACATTAATTCCAAGTCGAAAAAGTGGCATAATTCTGCCAAAATGCTTGATACAGTTACCTCATCCTGTCTACAGGTTGGGGCCATGATGGTTAACAAGTGTGCAAAGTTTCAAAGCCATATGTCAATGACTTTGAAAATATTTGAGGTATTACAAAAACTTTAACATAAATTCCAAGTCGAAAAAGTGGCATAATTCTGTCAAAATGCTTGATACAGTTACCTCCTCCTGTCTACAGGTTTAGGCCATGATGGTGAACAAGTGTCCTAGTTTCAAAGCCATATGTCTATGGACTTTGAAAATATTTGAGGTATTACAAAAACTTTAACGTAAGTGCTTACGCCGACGCCGACACAGACGCCGACGCTCGGGTGACTACAATAGCTCTACTTATTCGTATCGAATAGTCGAGCTAATTAAAGCTTTACTCACAGTTAAACATAAATTTGTTATCTGATTCTAAATCCGAATGCCCGGTCTGAGAATCCCTAAAGAACATCCAAAACGACGCAATTGAAAATGCTGCAAGCTGGATTAAGCCTGTTCATTGACTGTACAGGAATTGTCAATGCACAGAATATGAAGGATACATTGTTTAAACATAATCATAAATCTGACAACTGAGTTTTATTTCAGGCAAAATGGAATATATTTTAACTTGAAATGACAAATTTGCATATATTTTCAGGAGCCGCCATATGGATTGCCGTGCATATATAAGAAATTTATCATGTTTATTGAAAAAGTACCATGTTTCTCGAAAAACGTAAAGAAAAGAAAAGAAAAACACAAAACAACTTAATTAATAAAAAGAGCATCGAAACCCGAGGCCATCTGATTTGTAAAAGGGTGCGTAGACCCCGAGTCCACTCAGGTTGCTGAGTGTTTTTATGATCTCCTTTGTATCATACTAGGCTAAATAATACGAATTTCCCTGTCGTCTAAATGTGAAATTCAAAAATAAATGAACACGTTTAAGAGCATCTTAATATGACTTTTCTATCGTTATCACTTTCCTTGTCGTCATAGTGAGAAATTGTAGAAAGCAACGAGCATTCTCTATTTTCATCCCTGATAATGCGGTCACTGGAATGCGGGTAACTAATGTACGGAAAAACAATTTAACCCTGACAATTCCTTTATTAAAAAGGTACAGAAACGATGATACAATCTAATTTTACCGTCAAGAAAAAAAATCTTTTTACGGAAACTTATATTGCTAAGCCACTGCATTTGTTCATCGCGCTGTAATATATTGATTATTTATTGCATTTATTGGTATACGATTTAACTCGATTGTTTCTTTTAATTTAAGAAAAAATTATTGACAGTTTTTCGATGGAAATGTCTCTTAACTATAATACAATGTGTTTTTACCTGTTTCATCGCTTGAATTTGCTACATCTCTGCTTGAAGCTCCGGCACCTAAGTGTGTAGGACGTCTTTCATAAATAATACATCCTACAACAAAAACAGCAACAGTTAATTTATATCGAAAGTACAATATCAATGTTTAAGATAAGACATAACTGCATTATCTATAAAAGAACATTAAAATGGACATTATTTCTAATTTGATCGACTCTGATATGGCGATAAGATATAAAAAGTAATAGCATCTCTGAAAAAAAACCCAAATAGAAAAAAATAAAAATGTTACAGGCTGGATTGTTTGAGTCTGTTAATGGACGGTACTTGAAAATGCAATTTTCCTACCACGCCCAAAGCAATGGCTTACAATGGAGAAAAAAAAAGAATTCCTAAAGAAAGTCTGAAACGGCAAAATTGAAAATGTTGCAGGCTCGGTTTGATTGAGCCTTTTCATGAACGGTACTATCAAGTGCAACCTACCGTCCACGGCCCCTATCACCGGCTGATCATACGGCGGTTATCATGAAAGCTTAAAAGTGACACGTAAGTGCCAGTCCATGAAAATCGGCGTATGATCCTCAAGTGAAAAAGTGCTTGTGCCCTGAACAAGAAAACAATGGGAGGAATCATCTGACTTGATTATAGCATTTATGACGTCATTGGCAACTTCCCGACTGAATGTGACATTTTCATTTAAAAGTAGCTACTAGTATTTATATTTCAATTAACCACAATTATTTCTTACTTTGTTAGCAATTTCAAATACTTATCCTGTCATATTTATCT
Organism: Ruditapes philippinarum; assembly: GCF_026571515.1. Classification (NCBI taxonomy): domain Eukaryota; kingdom Metazoa; phylum Mollusca; class Bivalvia; order Venerida; family Veneridae; genus Ruditapes; species Ruditapes philippinarum. Next base: position 34,869 of record NW_026866116.1, on the reverse strand, counting down.
GACCAGCTTGTACATGGAAAATGAATGTGAATTTTATCTACATCCCTTTACATACATAAAGAAGATCCGGATACGGCAATTATGGCACACGCACTACCACAGGCGCCAATACACACATACGATCGCACCTACGCACGCACACACGCAAGCACACACGCACGCACGCACACACACACACGCACACACGAACGCACACACACAATATGAAAATAAACCTTTAAATACAAAATTAAGTTTATGAGATTCAGGTGAAGACGAATCGTGTTGTACAATGCTTTGATGCTTGTTGAGTTTTAAAACATGAAGTTGACAATCAGTCTAGTAAATTCTGATTTTTTTTCCTGTTAAGTCAAATAGTTTAAAACAGTATAGACGCAACTTCGTAAAATGCTTAAGATTTTACTGCCACGGGCATTCCGTGACCAGGTAGCCCTGCAAGATGACAAACAAGGAATGCACGTGCTAACACGAAGGTATACTGTCATTTGGTGCATATTTGTTTTAACTTGATACCGACCATGAATTTAAACTGGAAAAAAAACCAAATTGAAATTAACATTTTGATTATCCGCGTCTTTGAAATGACAAACGTTCACCAGCAATTAATTAAAATTGTTAAATTACTTTCAAATATATGGTCTTTGTTCAAACATTTAAAATCAAGATAATGTTGAAGAAGGGAGAAGCATATGTTTTATCACTTCAGAGGCAAATAAGCATTACCCGAATCGTTTGAGTTTTCAAATCTTTCGGAGACGGCACTTCTGATTTCTTTTCTTGAAGGAATCTGTTTCAGAAATTCTGCAACTTTTTCTTCTAAACCGCTAGGAAAATCCATTTTCGCCGTATCCCTTACTAAACGAAAAAAATCTAGTGGCTGATCTATATAGACTTTCTTCATTTCTACCATTTTCATCGTCAAATCTTCATTAAATGCAAGAACGAGAAATGCTCCCTCAAGGTTTTGAACGTGTTGTTCATATCTTAGATTGTCTAATGTGGTGTCGTCTTGCATGTCCCACAGATCTTTGAGAGCATTTTGAAGAAGTCTCAATTTTATCCTGTCATTCGGTTTCAACAAGTCTCGAAATATTGCAGGTATTACACACAGGTACAGATTTGCATTCCATTTTAGCATATTTGTTTCGCCATCATCAGGAAATAATACACCTAAGTCAGTATCATTTAAGCTAGAATTTTTTCTAATTTTTCCTTCATTTTTCCTCAAGAGAGAGCTCAAATCTTGCCCAAGTCCATCCGATTTGCTTTCAATTATGTCCCTTGACAAAACGGAAACTCCGCTATTCAGGTAAAAATAAAGTCGCCAGTAATGTTCGTTTTCTTTTGACGCCATTTGTCAATTAAAATTTGATGACGTCATATAGTTTTTACCGATGATTTTCTAAGCACGCTACAGAGAGCTTAACATAACCTGCAAAGTACAAAAGATATGTCATTCAGTTTTCTCGACTTAGGTTACAGTTGACAGATATAGATCACACCCAAGCTTATCTACAAAAGTAATTAGCCTAGACGTTGATATAAATGTAAAACGAATTTGCTGTTTTAATTAATACGTTTGATCGCAGCTTTCATACATTTATTCATTTGACATGTTTGAACATCAAATTTGATGTCATTATGTATAGGGGTAATGCGAAAATTCGTGGTATTTCTAAGTATCTCGTGCGCGTCAACGTGTATTATAATGATAATGTATCAGCATAACTTGAAGAATATAATCAAAACCAAAAAAGGATCGGTTTATTGCGTCAATAAATAATGATTTTATATTGCTTTTAAATAACCACATACACGACACCGGCGCACGGTAGAATGCGCACTTAATCATTGTATTTTTTTTTGCTAAAAAAGAAATATTAAACATAAACTCGCTTAACATCGCATGTGTCTTCCATGACGTCATTTTTTTTTAAATTTGTGGACGTCATTACCGTTAATTTCGTCAAATGTCCTACGTCTGAAGTCCTGTCCTTACTCCACCTTTCTTGTTTTTGTCACAATATCTGAGATTTAAAAGGGAAATGTTCGGAAATTCATGTTAAAAAATATCAGCTGCTAAATTAATATACCCACAAACTATGAGGCTTTCTTCTAAATTCAAAATTTCACCATTTTCATACTTAAATGTTGAATTTTGCTTTAGCCGGTGCTATGGTGCGATGACGATAGCTGGACTTGCCAGTACCATCCATGAGCAGGCTCTATTAAATAACGACAGTCTAGTTTGAAATATTATTATTACATATTTATATATCTACTAGGTCATCCAGTAAATGACACTTGTTACTATTAAGAGTGACAAAATTGTCTATGATTTCGACTGATTATGAATGTCACGTGACCGATTATGAGATTGCAGCCCCGGGCAGAGAACTTATTATCAGCCCACTGAACATGTGCACGTGCACAAACTGAAACAATGACGTCATATTTTACGTCATCAAACTGTTAACTGTAAAAGTGAAAGTAGGTTTTAAGCACGAATCGCTTGATTTTATGATGAGAGCTTAAGCGTATTTTGTACAAACACAGTCTTTAAATTATTGAAACTTAAAGAAATAATACGACAAATTCCGAAAAAATGAAATTTAAACTTGCTTTTAGATTCAAGTGTACTTTGTAAACACAAAAAGTAAACAACTCTGTAGAAGTTAGATCTACTATACTGTACAGTAGAAATAGAAATCTACAGAGACAGGAATTTCAACGAAAGAATATCAATTTTAATATTGAAAGTTAATTTTGAAAAATGCTACTATTTAATCTATCAAGTGTATTAAAGTCATTATTACACGTCATAGTTGTGCTAGAAGGTGATAATCGGCCCTGAAATAAATAATGCCCTCCAGCTGAAGCCCTCGGGCACATTATTCGTTTATCACCTTCCGGCCCTACTCTGCCGTGTATTAATTTGTTATTAATTTGCACGAAATCTTATATTTACTTATGTAAGGACAGTCAGTAAGACATGTTAAATCTCTATATATATATTGTATTGAATAAAAATGTAAAATATGTATGAATAACGTTCAGAAAAAATACACGCTTTTGGCCAGTCATGTGCCATGCTATAAAGTACTTCTGGGCTGAATGAAGATCGAAAAAAATCATTAACGTTCTTATTACTTATTTGTGTTTATTAATACACTTGTTACTATATATAGTAACAAAATCGCCTATGATTTCAACTGATACACGTGAGCTATAATGAGTTTGCACCCGGGGCCGAGATAGAGAATAATAGGTTGGTGCAATCTATTATTCTATTTATCCTGTCACCGTTTTTTTTTAAAACTTTTATTAGGCAAACTACCTTTAATCACACTATCGGAAATAATTCTATATAAACAAAGAAGGCCCGAAGCGTTCATTATTCTACAACAATGCACTCGCCGTCCTTATTATTTCCCTGTGTATTTTCACATTGAGGGCGCCATTTTGTTTGAAAAATGTGATAAATAAAAACAATTTTTTGTCGAATTTTGTTGTGAAAACTATCTAGAATGAAAGAAAATGGTCTAACTAAGAAAATGAATTCGAACACCAATATCTTTTATTAATTCTTTAACGGTGTACAGACGTTTAAAGTATTGTTTACGTGACGTCACAATGTAGCGCCAAACAGCACGTGCAAAACAATCAAATAAAGTACGCTATTTTAATATCGCAAACGAGTTAAGTTTTACATTTATTTCACTTTTAATATTTTTTATTCCGCTTGAAAAATTATAGAGTGAAATAAAATAAACAAACAACGTATTATGAACTTTTCCAAAATTCTTTATTCTACACACAGACTGAAGATTTTATATTTGTTCTTGAAAAGTAGTCCGGCAAACATGCATACCACGTGAACAAGTGCCGTAGATCAGTTAAAATATACGGCACCTTGTTATCGGACCGAAATTGATACAAGTGACAGGATAAAACTAGTCATCAGCCCTCTGAACAAGTGCACGTGCGCAAACTAAAACAATGACGTCACATTTTACGTCATCAAACAGTTAACTGTAAAAGTGAAAGTAGGTTTTAAGCATGAATCGCTTAATTTTATTATGAAAGCTGAAGTGTATTTGTACAGCTTTATTACTTTTGAAATTAAAAGAAATAATACAAGAAATTCATTTTTAAAAAATGAAAATAAAACTTTCGTGTTGATTCTACAGTAGTGTACTTTGAACATACAAAAAGTCAACAACTCTGTAGTATTTACTGTAGATCTATTGCACATTAGAAATGCAGACAGGAATTTCAACGAAAGAAATGTTAAAGTATTTTTTTTAGAAAAATGCTACTATTAGATCTACAAAGTGTATTAAAGACATTAATACACGGCAGGGTAGGACCGGAAGGTGATAATCGGCCCTGAAATGAATAATTATTCATTTTGCGGGCCGATTATCACCTTCCGGTCCTTCTCTGCCGTGTATTAATCTCTTATTCACACTTATTCTATGGCCTTCATAAATAATGTAAAGAAAGCTAATCTTTACTTGATAATTGCCAATAAAAACTGATGCATAAGTACTGCGGTGTAGAGTTAATGTTTTCAAATACTTTGTCTATAGATTTAACGAAATAGTTAATCACCAGTTATTTACCTATTCCTTTTCATGGACTGCGATTAAGTATTTTGAACTGACGAAAGTCTTGTTTATCGTGATCAGGTTATACAACAAAAAAATATCGAAATGTCGGCTCTGTTTTGTGTTATTTTAAGTGTTATTGACGTACTGTCGTAACCGAAGATTAAGTTATGTTAATTATGAAAATTACGCTGTCGTTACTTTATCGAGCCTGTTCATGGATTGTACTAGCAAGTCCACGCACCATAGCCCCGGCTAAAGCAGAATTCAACATTTAAGTATGAAAATGGTGAAATTTTGAATTTTGAAAAAAACCTCATTGTTCGTGTATTTATCAATTTAGGAGCTGATATTTTTGAGCATGAATTTTCAAATATTTCCCTTTTCAATCTCAATTGTTGTGACAAAAACAAAAAAGTGGAGTATAGACAGGACTTAAGACGTAGGACATCTGACGAAAGAATACACATGATCTCATTGAGTCAGTTTAACACACGGTGGAACTTCGTATGAATCTCAAAATTGAGCATCTGTAAAAATTATTATGTGAAGTTCCGTTGCTCCAGTTGTGCACTGTAACACGGCACTTTTAGGGTCCAACGCACTTTGGGATCCGAACCCAAAGTGCGGTAAGTACTTTGGGGTCCGATCCCAGAGTTCGTTACGCACTTTGGGCTCCAATTGTGACCCCAAAGTGCGTTAAAGAGGTACATATGCATTTTTGAACATCAGACAAGCGACCAACTTTGGGGTCATAAAAAGTCAATCAATAAAAATGAATTTTCATGACGTTTTAAATGATATATTGTAATCAAAGAAACGGTAAACATTAGTGGACGCAAAACATGTGCCCTGAATTATAGTAGAATCAATAGGGATTTAAAACGATCTTGAGAAGAACTTTCATCAAATAAAAAAATTATACCAATTACCAAGCTCAAAATATTTTTTTCTCACATTTTCCATTTATATTAAAAGAATGTACACACCATTATTTTTATCTAATTGCATCATTTTCCTGCTTTTTTATTTCCACATTTTATAGAAATATGATCCTCTTAACAAAGACAAAGGTATAAATCCTGGGAAATCTAAATAAGAAATTTCAGTTAAAAATGTGCCTAATAAAATGTTGAAAGTGCCATTTATTTAGCTTATCTAAATGTGACATTTAAGAAACTTGACTAGGTGTAGATGCGGCCTTAAATACATGCAGTAAAACCATTTTAGTATAAAGTCACACATTAAGAGCGGAACTACATAAAAATGTAAGCTGTCAATGAGGGGTCTAGAGGGGATGGTGGGGTGTCGATCGCCCCGAGATTATAAAAATAACGTTTAAAAGGCCCATTATGCTTTTATTTGTATTTCTTAAAAGCTTTTTTAATTTGGTGTACTTCAATAGTATCCAAAAAGATACTCATTTGCCAATTACCTGAACCATCTTTTTCATCTGTTGCTTTTTGTCAATGAGTACAGTAATAGTGAATTAGTATATTAGATGGAAGTACAACACTGCTTTGTTTATATTTTGCTACTTTTATGACAAATTATTTCACTTTATTGCTACTTTATACAGGTAACAAGCATCTTACATTTCTCTGATACCACTATTTCAACATTATAAAATTCATTTGTGCCCTTTCTTAAGAAGTATGTAAGATTTCCCATTAAAAATGGCGAACGGTTGTTACGGAACTTACAAAAAATCTTAATTTTGTTGATAAGCTTAATAATGTTTTTGTAAAAATCACTATTTATAGTCGATCGAGAAACTTGATATAATGATATTTCACCAGAACATTGCAAAAGAGTATATTTATAGTTCCTTGGAAAAAATATAAACTGCATGACTGACAGAAATTTTTTCTCAGCATCTTTTAATTTTAGGAATACATTCACAATTTATGTGCTAGAGTTCTTTGTTCTATGGACACAATTTTCAGATATTTCAAGTGAAATTAATGAAACTTTTATCACTTAAGCATCAAATAAAGTATCGGCCGTCATCTCGATTTCCACCAATGTCGCAGATCAAAAATAAGTCAGTACTCAGTATTTAAGCAGAACTCAGTTGACACCTTCAGAACTCTGGAACCCAAAGTGCGTTGATATGTAGCATAATTACGCACTTTGGGGACAATTTCTCGATTTTGACCCCAAAATGCGTTGGACCCCAAAGTGCGATGCGAAATGTAACGCACTTTGGGGTCGGATCACAAAGTGCGTTGGACCACAAAGTGCGGTATTACAGTGCACTATAACTCGATGTGTGAAGGAGAACATACGTCAATCACAGGGTAAGTTTTCAACGTTTTAAACATTTATATAAATTCAAAGCTTTTTATTTAAGAAAATCGAAATGTGATTCTACCCTCCTGGCTTTCTTCTATATTTACTCATTTTTGTTCGGATTTTTATGCAGTATTAATCGAAATATTCTTCCCGTTATGGGTTTCTGATGTGACCAAAACATGCAATGCGTAACGGTATGTAGAAAATGTCGCTTTATACGACTAATATTTTTGAGATCTTTATGGGGTTCCATCCCCGTGTATTCTACATTATTTTACGACGTGGTCCGCTGCTATAAAAAATTTATCAGAAGTGGTGTTTTCTCGCACATGCGCTATCTGCGTAGGACAGAAAGAACATCGCCTAACATAGAAATGCAGTAGAAGATCGTAGACAATCCCGAGTTAGTTTAAGAAAAAAAAAAATAGAAAAACATACAAAATAGCTACAAAAGATACATTTAAAGCAAATGGCCAAATTGCCAATTAAAAGGCATAGAAAAGACGATTGTTTAAGAATTCCTCTTACGACAACGGACCTGACGTTGATATATTTGTTACAAAGAAAATGTGGCAATACAGTATATATAGTAGCAGATAAAGAAGTCAGTTTATTTTATTTTGATCTTTCATTTACAAACTAAAGAAATTTTATATCATATAAAATCGGGTATAATAGTCATTTAGAAAAAGTCGGAACACGTGATAATAAATGTTAATAAATAAGTGATTTGATATTGGCCCTGTTATTTGTTCGAGGGCAGTCGTATTGGCCCAAGGCCAAGGGCCAATACGACTGACCCGAGGACAAATAACAGGGCCAATATAAAATTATTTATTTATTGACAATTTTATTAAATAACTACATGTTCTTATAATATTTCACATTTAATCCTCAGATATATCTTCTTATCTTAAATCTGTAACATATTTAAACTATAACAAAGAACAACTTTAAAAATAACTACATTAAAATTTTTATCAGTTTGTAAGGAAAACCTACATTTTGTAACTTATATTGTACATGTACAACAAAATGTCAGACTGTGAATGTTTAGAAACTGAGAATATTTTGTTTCATTTATGCAATCTGTCGGCGTCTACATATAGACCGAGTTAAAACAAAATGGCTGTCATTTCCCAGTTTCTTGCACATATCTATATCATTTTTGGCCCTGCTTTATTAGCCAATCAAATTACTTCAAATGCGGGCTTTATATCTATATCACTTTTCGGCCCGGGGCCGAAAAAGTGATATAGATATTGGCACTGTTTTAAGGCAGGCAATCGTGTTATTGAACGTGGCAGGTGCTTCTTTAAAGGACTAATAACGTAAAGTTATTTAATAATGCATTTTAGTGTTCAGTTATAATTGTATCCTTTATCCTAATTGACTGTGCTGCCGAATGCGTGATTAACTATGCCATGCCTGTATTAAAACGTCCCGGTTGAATGATATTGTAAACAAGCTGGCAAATAATTGTGTAATATTATGTCATACCTGGTTCATAATAAAATTTGTCTTTAACACCTTGCTGTTTCAATTTAAGTAACTACTGAAAAAATCACCTAATGATACCTTAGAAGAGGACTTTTGGTCATTGAATTATAAGTCCCGCTAATTTTGTATATCTGTTATAAATATCAGTTCATGTTTTAAGTATGTACCGCTTTAATTCATTCAAACATTTCTGTTTTCAAGGTGAAATAACTTGAGATCAACTATTTTAAAGCCTTTAAGTATGCTAAAATGTAGTATTTCGTTATTGCGTTTTTGCCCTACGCCCTTTCGTTGCTACAAAAAAATCGTACTCTAAAGAGATCTACATTGTTAATTAAGAGACATGTGATATTATTAAAATTCATGTCGGTATAAACTATTTTGATAAATATAATAAAGGCTTCATGCAAGAGCAATACTTGAACCGAAAATGGACACAGCTTTTTCAATAAGCAAATTAATTAATTAATAAGTTGTGAATTAATAATTGTGATCACACATTTTACAGAGTTTTATAATTCCAAATTTGCGTCATTAAAAAAAGAAGCTTGCGGGAGAACTGTTTTGCAGATTTTGACGATTTGTTTTATTCGAAAAATGTTTCATTAATTGACAGAACAGTTTGTTATCGGCCATTTCCATCAGTTTCCGGATAAGCTCTTATTAGGGATAATGGGCGAGGTGTTCCGCAGTTAAAGGCGTATCAAAATTTCGGTACACGGTTCACTCGGTCATATAATAGTATTTGGTGATATTATAGATATAATTTAACTGTAACTATTTTTCGAAACATGAAACAGTAAAAACGCTTTTCAGGAAATAATTATTAATTCACACAGTGGAAGGAATGCCCTGTTCCTATTGTAAAATGTAACATAAATGATATTTTCTGATTTTTCTTGTAACCAGTTTGTTCACCACGATTTTAAAGATCCTGTATGATGTAATTTAGGATGTCGCAAAACTTAAGTGAAATTTTATATATGTATAGAATTATTCTCCTGAAACAATTTCTAAACATCTAAGAATATGTTAAATATGTACTGCAAACGTTCATGCGCATTATAAATAAACGTTAAAATATATGCATTCTCTTCTTATTTGAAAAAAAAAAACATTATGGAAAATAAATTTCTAATTACCTCCCTTTATTTTAATGAAATATAAATTTGGTAATGTTTTTACAAATAATGCTTTTTGAAACTTTAAATATTGATAAATCTTCATATGAACATCAGATTTATGATATAAAGCCATAAAAAATAAGTTACAGGATCTTTAATTTTGCGTTTAAATTATCTTTTTAGAAGCGGAAATGCGCATAATTTTTTAGGCTGGTTTGAGTGCTTTTAGGCTTTAAATAAGATACGTTAAGTTCTATTTGATAGGCAAAAATGGATGCATTCTCAGCCTTGTGAAAAAGTCTGATAACCCCTCCAATAATATCACGAGAAAGCTGTGACTCACCTGATTAATTGTCTGTGATGTTTTACATGAATGTAAAATTCATACATGCGATTCAATATAATTTTACATGGATACAACACCTGGGAGACATCCGTTTCAGCGAAAACATCATAAATCCTGTTAAATTAACAACATTCCGTGTCTTTAAAGTCTTGTTTGCCCTACACAATTATGTAAATGTTAGACAAATATATATTTTGTCACTTAAATCCTTATGAATTTTGAATATAGTCTGCCACGTCCCCGGGTAAAAAATGATATTATTCAAAATGCATTGTAGGACTGAACGACATGTTACTAAGACGTCACGATAACAAATAAACAACTATTGTTAAATCAGATAAAAGATTTTTATCTTTGAAGATCAATCGATACTCCCAGGGCCAACATATAATTATAATTTTGTTTGCAAAACGAAATGTCATTCGAAATAGCAAGCAATTTGTAAATCATTTAAATTCCCGTAGCTTTATATTTAAAATACAAAGTAAATATACCTTCACCATTCGGAACATTACAGTTTTATAATTATGAAGCACAATTAAGTTAAGGGGCGTCCATGGCCGAGTGGTTAAGGTCGTTGACTTCAAACCACTTGCCCCTCACCTCTGTGGGTTCGAATCCCGACAGGAACTTTGGATTCTTTCATGTGAGGAAGCTATCCAGCTAGCTTACGGAACGTCGGTGGTTCTACTCAGGTACCCGTTCGTGCCTGAAATAATGCACGGAAGGGCACCTGAGGTCTTCCTCCACCAGTAAAGCTGGAACGTCGCGGTATGACCTATACTGTGTCGATGTGACGTAAAACCCAAAACAAAAAAAATAAGTTAAAGTAACTTGATAATAAATGGTAATTACAGTGACGTACAGTGATTTATATTTTCACCTACATTTTCTAGCTATGAATAATTGTTATTTTGTCTTCTGTTTTTAATAATAACATGGCTTTTTATGATATAAATATATTCATTTATATATACTGGTCACAAGTCATTCCAGTGCTTCATTAACTTTAATAATTTTTTAGTTATTCAGCCTTCATTTTTACACAAGGCCTCAATTATGGATATTGAAGTATACGATGTGTTGGCCCTCAAAATGTTTACAAGCATATTTGAATATCGGTATATTACTACTGAATCAATAGAACAGATTCAGTAACGGCAGAAGTAAAAAGTTCTTTTTCAAATCGCCCAAGCTACAAAAAGGAAAGCATTTAGACACATGTTTTAAAATTGCGAGACGGGGAATCATTATGTTTCTTCCTGTTAAAGTTTACAACTTAAATGAATACATCTTTAGCTGCTTATCATAATTTGTTATAAACTGTTAAGTGAATAAGTCAATAATGTGGAAGGTCTGTCATACACAATGCACCATAAATAATTATGTTGATAGTAATTAGTATCATACGTAAAAACAAACTGCGAAATAATTATATATGGATGTTGCTGATAAGTGTAACATACATGTCATATATGACAGATGATAAAGTGTTCTAGAACAAAATATTACCGTTCATCATAAACAGGTGTATTGCCATACTCAATCACTTAAAAACTTTATCAACATTCTGCCTTTTGTAATATTTCATTACAATATCCAATTCATACATTTCTATTGTTTTATCAATATCTTAAATACTTATTGAAAATGTGCCCATTGTAGACTAATGTAGAAATTGTAGACTTTAAAACAATATTCCGTTTCGTTTCTGCACGTGTGACTATTTTTGATTATACTTTGTATAACTTCATACTAATAATTTAATTGCTTTTTAACAATAGACGATTTGTAGGCCTACGACGGCGTGCTTATATATGCTGATAAAATTGATATTTGTAATATGTCAAAACCGACTTACTGTCTAATCTCTTTGGTAGACAATTTCTTATAAACTACTAGCGCATGTGATTTATGGTAATTGATCAAAGTAATTTGTGATATACTTCAGTTAGTAATAGATATAGCGTCCATTTTTCAACGTTAGACAACTATTTCAATTCGATCTAGATATTGTTAGAAAAAATTCGAAACTATTCCAAAAATTATCGAGTATGAATGAATTTTGACGGTAAAAATCTCTGATGACGTTTGAAAAATACTTCCCATATTATTTTTTTCAGGAGTTAAATTGTTTAAAATGCGTTTGACCTTTAGTTAAGGAGAAACTCCTTAAACTATCCATTATGTGAGAGAATGGACAGATCAAAGCGATATGCGCCGAGATTTGTTTATTCTCTCACATTCATGACATTATTGACAGTTTAAGGAGTTTCTCTTACTTAAACGATGTTTTCTTTTGTCTTAATAAAAGACAGTTGTATCAATTCATGAATTCCTTGCAAAAATTGAAAATAACTTCAAACTTACCACAATTGTTTACTTATTGGGTACTTGAAATAACTTGCTTTTAAGGAGGGTTGGGGAAAGGATAACCCTGAAGTTAAAAAGCATGATTTCCATATTGTACTGTCTTGCTTTGTATGTATGTCCAGAAATGTTAAAACATCACTATCGGTCATACGTTTTAGACTATAATACATATCGGAATAATAAAATAAATTAGCTATATCTTTTTGTTATGAGTGACTTTTTTATTCAAGCATAATTATGATTTGCTTTGTTTTTATAAAAATCAATGCACTCAAAGCAGTTTCACTGGCTACAGTTACTTTTTATCAAGGAGAATAACTCTTATGAAGAAATAGCAATTTACCAATAATCTACAATTGTTGCACATGATCGTTTGATTTGTTTTTTGGTGTTTTTCTGTGTTAATAACATTTGCAAGAAAGAAAGTGTTAATTTCTGTATAACACATACTCGTATATACTAACTTAAAATGCATATTTACTTTATTGGAAAATTAAAAAGAAGACATATTTGATATTACTTATATCTTACTTATGTGTCTTATAATTCATTATGCCATTATGAATGACATTTTTGTGTAACTGACATAGGAAATACATATCTCGAAAAAGTGATCCCTTGGTAGCATTACAAACGGCAAAATTTCATGCAAAGTGCAGACTCGATTTGATTGAGTGTGTACATGAGGGATGATGAAAAAGTGCAACATTCTCATGGCCCCTAGCACCGGCGTGAGCGGACACTTAAAAGAGCTGGACTCAATGATCCCAAATGACCGGCAAAATATAACAAGACCAAATCTGAAGTACAGATCATCATTTTACGGCTGCTACACATCACTTGCAATCTGACTGAAGTTCAGATTTACTTATTTCTTAAATGTAGATCTGATGACGTCCGTATATGTTTCGCCTTCTTAATTCGGATTTCCATAGAAAGCTATTTTTAGCCATGCAATCAAACCTGTGTTTATATAAGCACATTAGAAGTAACAAAATACCGTTATAAGTGGAAGTTAAACAAATTGAATTAATTTTTAACAATTTATTTGCCAAAATAGAGTCAATTTTAAATAGTCAAGATTGTTTTGTCAGTTTACCTGTCGGCTTTATGGACAACACCATGTTTGTTCTCAAAATCTTGAAAATTACCTGGTCAGTAATTGTTATTAAAAATCACATCACTTTAAAAATTATGAAAGCTCCCCGATGATTGGCTCTGTGAACCAGAAAAAAATCGTATTTAGTCACAGTCAGATCTAAAAGTTGGGCGTTATTTTGAGCTTTTTAGTGTTTAGTTATTGATTTTCTAAGTAAAATAACACAAAATTGATGTTAAAGTTTTTTTTTTTAAAAAAAGGTCACTTCCAGTTGACAAATAAAGAAAGAATTTTGTGTTACTAGGAATTTAAGAAACTGCAGCCCTAAATTATGGGAACATGTCTATAATACGAGGGGTGTTCAAATATGAATGCAACTGGGTCAATTTTTAGAAGAGCTAACAAACAATGCCTAAATAAGTTTTAGTCTTTTAATCCATTTTTTATGTGTTTTCATTATCTTTTCGAGGTATACTGTTCGGACACTTGCCTTTGTTAAACTTGGCATTTACATATATACCCTTTGGTACGGCAATTTGAATAGCAGTAGCAGAAAAATATATACATGACCTTTTTGACGATCATTGACGTCATTGTGCGTTTTGCTATGCAAGATTTTTGACTTCCTTTGTTTGTCCATATTTTGTTATATATCGTTTGCTTGGGCTCACGTCTCATCGCCAGTGATGATATTTGCAAAAGAACGATGGTTGTATTTAGGGAACTGTTTAAACAATTGTTTGGAGATTCTTACCCGAGCAAGTGTTTGCTCTTTTGTAAGGAGATGGGGTATTTATGTGGCACTTAACCTTCTCATTTTAAAATCACGTCTGAGAATTGTACAAGCGGCCCCTACAGAGATACCAATGTATTTAGCTATATACATACTTGAAAAATAGAGCACTACAAAATCCTTTAAAAGAAAACCCAACACGACAGAATTGAAAATGTTGCAGGTTCGGTTTGATTGAGTCTGTTCATGGACGGTACTTGAAAGTGCAAGTAATCGTCCACGTCCCCTAGCAACCATCCAGTCATTCAGCTGTTGTGTCAATCAAAATTTCCCATCAACCAAAACAGTACAAGGCCTCTGTTACTTGAAGGGTAATTTCACAAATGGATCTGAGTCATCCTGAAATGTTTTACCAAATAGGAAACAGATATACATTTTTGGTACGGATTTGGAAAAATAAAAATAAATACATTTATTATATACAACATGGGGAAAAATAAGTTAATGATTTATATTGTAATAAAATTGTGTAGGTACTCCTAAGAAGAGAATTCAGCAAGTTTAAATTCTTGTCTAGCATTACCTTCACCGATCCCTCTGCTTTTAAATATGTGTGGCTAAGAGAAAACAGGTGTACCTTATATTCAGGGTATAACCCAAATGAACTCTTCAATTCCAATTGAGAGTTGCGGCAACCATCTTGTACCTGTCATATAATAGGTGACAGGCACTCTTTTGTATTTAACGCTTTGATGCTTTGACGGCCACTTTTTTGTAGTACTTCATGTAAAATTATTGAATACCTATATCAGCAAAGTCACCAACTTCTCATACAGCCTATTGTTCTCAAGCACATCTCAGGTGCCCGTTCGAATAATGCACGGAAGCGCACCTGAGGTCTTCCTCCACCAGTAAAGCTGGAACGTCGCCAAATGACCTATAGTGTGTCGATGTGACGCCTCTTTGGTCGAGGGGTTAGAGTCGATGACTTCTAATCAAGTTACCTCTCTAGCGTGGGTTCGATCCCCGGGAGATGCTTTGGTAGTTTAGCGCGGAGGAAGATAGTATAGTGCTGGTGTAACTCTCCAGAAACGATGGTTAGGAAACTACCCGCCTATATGACTGAAATACTATTGGGTAAAGGCGTAAAATGAAACAAACAAACGAACAAACAAACAAGTGACGTTAAAATAGAGAGAAATAAGAATCCCAAACAAACAAAATCAAGCACATCTCATAATGACAATCTAAACCTGTCGGGTAGACAGCGTGCAATCACAATTTCTTAAGATACATTTTCTCTACTTACGGAAGGCATCATCGTATTTTTGACCACCGTCACTTCTTTGACCAATGATTATATTTATTTCAAACAAGCGATGTTAAAGTTATGATAAAAACAACACAAAACATATTCAATGACTAAATATTTGGAAATATATTAAATGACATTATTATTAATCATAGTATACGATTGCTACAAACTTTTACAAACTTTTACAAACTTACCGATTTTTATAGTTTATACCTCGAAAGGTTTGGAGCAATAATCAAACACGTTCTTTGAACATGTACTCTCTTGTCTAACAGAGAATCCTTCGATAATTTTAGCTTAAATGAAAGGAAACTAAAAAGGAAAATTGTTTATAAGTAATCTACAGTGTGATTCATTCCGCATAGAAATTGGACATATGTTGTAACAGTATAATTTAAGATGTTTGTTGATTTAGTCATACAAAATCTATTTTTATGCTTTTCGACACATATGAAAATTACAGTATTTGTACTGTGGTATTGAATTGTGCGAAGCAGAAATTGTGAACAAACATATATTTCTAGACAGTTAAAATAAAACAAAACTTTTTGATACGTTTGATACGGATGATGTTAAACTTATCAATATAAAAATCATACATAAAAGATTATCAAAACATTGCTTAACAAATACTTGTAATTACAGGTGAATTTCAATCAAACACTTTTAGTTAAAGTACACAAGAATTTTATTGAATGGGTTTTGTCCACTCTTATTAAGTATGTAAGCAATGCTAAGAATATTCACACGCCGATGACAAAGAAATATCCCTACCTTACTGTGTTGACCTATATGTCATTCATTCATGTGTAAATATTTCCCGCAGTACATCAAAATATCGAAGTGTCAGATCTGTATTTGTGTTATTCAGCGTGTTATTGAAGTTTTTGTCGTAAAAGATTATGTCAAGAAATTTCATTATTCTTCTTTGAAAACAAAGTATAGAAATGACCACAATTACTGTCTGTCACTGTTCACAAAAATAAAAATCAAATGACAAAAACGTGTTGCTTCTAATATCATTGCCATTTTTCCAAAAAATCAGATAACATGCACATTTAACGATTTGCGTTGAATCTTTATAGGTCGAGCTCAAACATAATATACACATCGAGTTACTCCAACCATCTTTTGGACATAGTCTTAACTTAATTATACATGTAGTTAATGTGCAATCAAACAGATATACCTGCTAACTTTCCTATTAGATCTATTTTTTTGAACTGGTTAAAGATTTTAGACATATGTTAATATTATATACTTTCAATACCTATGGACAATTAACATTTAAATCCATCGAAATTTTGACAACTTTTTTAATGTAAATTAGTTGTGGATACCAACATTTGGTTTTCTTATACAGTTTGAAATGTTATGACTTTCAACATCACAGTGAAATTTCACATTTTGTAGTCACGTGTCTTAATTTGTAATTTACAAGGATACTTCCGATTTCGAAGTCGCACCTGCATAACGGTAGCAACGGACTAAAGCAATTACCGATAATGTAAGTAAGAAATTCCAAAAAATAAACGTATTTAAATTTGTTCGACATGATGAGATGTTAAAATGTATATGGAGGCGGCTGACCTTTAAATACCCGTTTAATATAAATTGAACCACCATCCAACCCGTTTTTCAGCTTACTCCTTATGGTGGACGCCTTTGCTATTGGTTTTGTGGCGTCCAGCGTTTCATGACCGTTCCATATACCTTGCTGATCTTCGTTTTTATGTTAAAGGTACACAAATGAGTTACAATTAATATATTTATGTATATCATGCTAAACCAATAATTATGTTTTTGCTTGTGATGATCTAGACACAAAAACTTTTCAATTGGACCCATTGCTGTGAACGATTTAAAAAATTGGAAAAGCAAAATCCCTAATAAACGTCTGGAACGAACTACAAAACTGAAAATGTTGCCGGTTCGGTTTGATTTTAGCCTGTTCATGGACGGTTCTGGTAAGTGCAAGCTACCGTCCACGCCCCCTAGCATCGGCTTAAGCAAAACATTTAAACAATTTCAACATTTAAATATAAAATTGGCGATATTTTGAAACAAGCCTTAATGTTCGTTGGTATTTCATTTTATTTCTAAAATGATCAGTTGATAATTTTTTTATATGAATTCCTAAACATTTCATTCATAAATATCATGAAGCTTTGACAAAAACAAGAAATGTGCAGTAAAGACAGGACTTAAGACGCAGTTTGGACATCTGACGAACGAATAGATAGATACATGTTTAATCTAACTTAGTCAATATTATACTGTTAATGTAGTGACACATTACAATTCATGCCGGTATAAACTAGTTTGATGAATAGAATAAAGGTTTCATGTCAGTGCAGTACTTCAACGGAAATTATACACAGCCTTTTCGATAAACAACTGAAAGGCATTTAGCTCCTCATTACATTCCTTTTGAATTAAAATTTAAAGTTAGATTCTTCAAATTTGCATGTATGAGGACTTTTTGCAGCTGTTGAAGATTTGTTTAGTTCGAAAAATGTTTTATAAAGAGCCAGAACAGTTCTGATCGCCTCAAATTAGGAAGAATTGGTGAGGTGTTTCGAAGTTAAATGAGCTGAAAAAATAACGGAGCAGAAATTCACTCAAAATAGTGTTTTGTGATTTAGCTATAATGTTAAGTGTTACTTTTTTCAAAACATGAACTACTAAAACGTTATTCAGAAAGCAATTATCAATGTACATTTGTATACAGTTTAAGAATTGAACCATAGTTAGTAGTGTTAAATGTAACATACATGATATTTTCCGATTATTCATTGTACCTGTTAATTTTGCGTTTAATTAAAGATATACTATGCTCATGTTTGGGTAAAATATTTGTGCGGGAAGCTAAATTCCCTATTACAGGTCAAGTGAAGTTGGCCTTTTCTTAAAAAAACTGCCAGTTTTTTTAATGACATATATATTCATATTGTGACCACCTATAGTGTGTAGAGTTCAAAACATACCATATCTACTTTAAATGAAGTCAAAACATGTTAATTTTATGCATGCAAAGAGACTGTATAGCAATTATTAATATTTATAAAAATAAAATTTGAGCATAGTATATCTTTAAGTTGTAGTGCAGACAACATTTTTGTTGGCCTTTTATGAAAGACGTTTGGCTTTAAATAAGATAAACTTCAACTTGAAAAGCAAAAATGGATGTTTGTTGCCTCAAGCAATCATTCTCAAAGCAGTTGGGAAGTCTGATGAACCCTCAAACAATATCGCGAGTAATAAATGACGTACCTGAAAAAATGTCTGTGATGTTATATACACAGTTAATTTCAATATGATTTACATGGATTCAACCAACATTTGTGAGACATCGGTTTCGGCTAAAACATACATAAATCCTTTTCAATTTACAACATTATGTGTATTGTCAGTCTTGTTTGCCTTACGCAATTATGTAAATGTTAGATAATTATGTTTGTTTCACTTAATTCCTGATGAACTTTATATATTTAGCATTCTTATTATGTGCCATGTCCCCGGGTAGAACATAATATTGTTTAAAATGCGTTGTAGGATCGAACGACGATGTCACAATAACAAATACATGAAATAAGATATAAAAGAAATATTCTTAAGTCAGATAAAAGAATTGAGATTTGAAGATTAATTGATAGTCTGAGTGCCAATATATAATAATGATTTTGTATGCGAAACGAAATGTCATTCAGTATAACATGCAATTGGTTAATTAAAATGTAATTAGCTTTATACTTTACACACACAGTTTATATACCTCAAAACATTTTATCACTTAATCGCTGGCTAGTAAGCAAAATAAAGTTTAATATTTTGTCACGTAATGGTAATTAAAGTGATGAACATTGATTATATTTTTATCTACATTCTTTTGTTGTTAATAAATAAAATGATTTTTTTGTCTTTTGTTTAAAATATTAAGCTGGCTTGTTTTATAATATCAATATATTTTTTGATATATACTGTTCATAAGTCATTCCAGTGCGTCACTAATTTTAATGGTACTTTTGTTATTCAGCCTTCATCCTTATCCACGGGCTTGTTTATAGGTATTGAAGTGAAAAGATATGTTGGTCCTCAAAATGTTTACAAGCATATTTGAATATCCGTATATTACTAATTAATAAAAAAGATATATTCACGGCGGAAGTAAAAAGTTCTTTAAATCGCCCAAGCGACGGAAAGGAAAGCATTAAGACTTACGTTTTTTTAAAATTTCGTGACTGGGAATCATTATGTTTCTTCCTGTTAAAGTTTACAACTTGAATGAATACATCTTTAGCTGCTTATCATAATAAACTGCTAAGTGAATAAGTCAATAATGTGGAAGGTCTGTCATACACAATGCACCATAAATAATTATGTTGATAGTAATTAGTATCATACGTATAAACAAACTGCGAAATAATTATATATGGATGTTGCTGATAAGTGTTACATAAATGTCATATATGACAGATAATAAGGTGTTCTAGAATACAAAAATATATTAACATATCTCTATTACAACATTTTATGACATGTTGATATATCGCTATACTGTTAATCAATCTTAAAACTTTTCAACTTTTGCCTTTTGTAATATTTCATTACAATATCCAATTGATACATTTCTATTGTTTTATCAATATTTGAAATACTATTAAAAATGTGCCCATTGTAGACTAATCCACAATTTAAAACAATATTCCGTTTCTGCATTTGTGACTATTTTTTATTATACTTTGTAAAACTTCATACTGATCATTTAATTGTTTTTGTTAACAAAAGGCGATTTGTAGGCCATTCGACTGCGTGCTTATATAAAGCTGATAAAATTGAAATCAATACTTGTAATAAAATCACGAAAAACTGACTTACTGACATGCTGATCTTTGCCCCAAAAATTTTTTTTAAAATATAAACGCATGGTGATTTGGTTTTTGTTTATTGTTGTTTGAATAAATGCGTTCGACAATATTTCAATTCGATCTAGGTATTGTTCGAATAATTTGAAACCATTCACAAATTATCGGTAATGAATGAATCTCTGATGACGTTTAAAAATTACTTCCCATATAATTGTTTTCAGTATTTGAATTGTTTTAAATGCTAATGATTTTAAGTTAAGGAGTAACTCCGAAAACTGTCCATAAGGTGAGAGAATGGACGGATCCAGGCGGTTTGCGCCGAAATTTGTTTATTCTCTCACATAATAGACAGTTTTCAGAGTTTCTCATACTTAAAAGATGTTCTCTATTGTCTAATAAAAGGACACTCGTATGAATTCTTTGCAAAAAATTAATATTACTTGCCTCCATTGTTTTCTTATTGGGAACTTGAAATAACTTCCTTTCTTGAGGACGGTGAAGGAAATACCTGAAGTTTAAAAGCATGATTTCCATGTTTTACTGTCTTGCTTTGTATGCATGTCCAGGAATGTTAAAACATCAACATCGGTTATACGTTTGGGACTATAATCAATATTTGAATGTAAAAGTATGTTTATTATCAGTGATTATTGTTTTGTTTTGCTCAAATCATAATTATGTTAACATTTTTAAAGTTAATCATTATTTAACTTACACATGGTTGCTGTTTGGCTTTGTTTTTGTAAAAATCAATGAAATCAAAGCAGTGTCTCTAGCTTAAGTTTCCGTTAACCATGGGAGTAACTCTTATGAAAGGACAGCAATTTACCACAAGTCTTCAATTGTTGCACATGGTCGTTTGCATTGTTTTGTTGTGGTCTTTTTCTTTGTATAACATTGTGCAAGAAAGAAAGTGTTATTTTTTGTATAACATATACTTGTATATACCAACTTAAAAACATAATCACTTAATAGGAAAATTAAAAAAAAACATGTTTGATATTACTTATATCTTACTAATGTGCCTTATAATTCATTATGCTAATATGAATGATATTTTTTGTGTAACTGACATAGGAAATACATGCTTTGAAAAAACGTGATCCCTTGGAAGCGTTAAAAACAGCAAAATTCTATGAAAATTGCAGACTTGGTTTGATTGAGTCTGTACATGAGGGATGATGAAAAAGTGCAATATTTCTCATGGCCCCTAGCACCGGCTTGAGCAGTACTCAATTTTCAACACTTAAAGGTGCTGGACTCAAAGATCCCAAAGGAACGGCAAAATATAACAACACCGAATCGGAAGTACAGAGCAACTTTTTACGGCTGCTAGACATTACTTGCAATCTGACACTGAAGTTCAGATTTACTTATTTCTTTAATGTAGATCTGATGACGTCCGTATATGTTTCGCCTTTTCAAAGAAGCCATGCAATCAAACCGATTTTTAAATAGGCATAAAAAGGTATCAAAATACCGTTATACGTGGAAGTTAATCAAATTGGTGATTTTGTTAGAAAAAAAAAGTTTAAAGTAATTTTTAACAAATTACTTGAAAAAATAAAGTCAATGTTGAATGGGCAAGATTGTTTTTCCAGTTGTTTACTGTCGGCTATATGGACAACGCCATGTTTGTTTTCGAAATCTTGAATATTACCTAGTCAGTATTTGTTTTTCCAGAGTTAAAATTAAAAACCAGATCACTTAAAAAATTATGAAAGCTCCCTGATGATTGGCTGTGTAAACCAGAAAAAAAATTCGTATATGTCACAGTCAGATCTAAAAGCGGGGCATTATTTAGAGCTGATTTTAATCAGATTGACATCACTTGACACGTGCTGTTGTGATGTATAATTATCAAGAAAAAAGTGATCCCTCGGAAGAAAGAACAGCAAAAGGACATGAAAATTTAAGACTCGGTTTAATTGAATCTGTACATAAGGGATAATAAAAGAGTGCAATGTCCTTCACGACCCCTTGCACCGGCTTCAGCGGTACTTTATGTTCTACACTGAAAAATGACACAATGAGCCCGAAGGACCAGAGAAATATAACAACACTGAACTAGAGAACGGGGAAACTTTTTACGGCTTCCACACAGCACTTAACACCTGCTGTTGTGATGTATAAATATCTTGAAAAAAAGTAATTGTTTAATAGCATGATTGTTTAGTCATTGATTCTCTAAGTAAAATAACACAGAAATAGGGTTAAAGTTTTCTTTTTTTTTTTAAAAAAGTCGCTTCCAGTTGACAAATTAAGAATGAATTCTGTGTTACTAGGAATTTAAGAAACTGCAGCCCTAAATTATGGGAACATGTCAATCAAACCGAGCCCGCAACATTTTCAATGTTGTCGTGTTGGGCTTTCTTTTAAGGGATCCTGTATTTCTCTATTTTTACAACTACGTATATAGCTAAATGTGTTGGTTTGATTGAGCCTGTTCATGGACGGTACTTGAAAGTGCAAGTAACCGTCCATGTCCCCTAGCAACTATCCAGTGATTCAGCTGTTGTGCCAATCAAAATTGCAAATCAACCAAAACAGTTCAAGGCTTCTGTTACTTTAGGGGTAATAAAACAAATGGATCCACATCCTGAAATGATTTATCAAATAGGAAGCAGATATACTTTATACTTTTGGTACGAAGTTGGAAAAATAAATACATTTATTATAAACAACATGGGGAAAATAAGTTAATGATTTATATTGTACTAAAATTGTGTAGGTACTCCTAAGAAGAGAATACAGAAAGTTAAATTCTTGTCTAGCATTACCTTCACCGATCCCTCTGCTTTTAAATATGTGTGGCTAAGAGAAAACAGGTGTACTTTATATTCAGGGTATAACCCAAAAGAACTCTTCAATTCCACGTGAGAGTTGCGGTAACCATCTTGTACCTGTCATATAATAGGTGGCAGGCATTCTTTTGTATTTCACGCTTTGTACTGTGACGGCCACTTTTATTTTTGTAGTACTTCATATAAAATTCGTCGCGTCAATTCCAAAATGTTCTATCTTCAATTTTTTGAAAAAAATGGAGATATTTATACAATTGGAAAGCTGTTGAAGAGACCTACATAAACAAATGACTTAGAACATTATATCTCTAATTTTGAGAAAGGTAATACCAATTCAATTATGTTCTATCTCAGAAAGTGAGCAACACTTTGATTCCAATATGTTCTATCTTCTTGACCAATGTGATGTACAAGATCATACCACATGACGCTTTATTTACACTTTCAATGTACACATTTTCAATTTGATTTACACAGGAAAAAATCACAATATTTGTATTAGAAACATTTATAATTGAACAGCCTAATAGATTAAACATACTAACTGAATAAAGGGCCTATGAAGTGAAAATCATTGTAGACTTTACTAGATGTACGGATAACGTTTTCGGATAAAGTAAATATACAGGCTATGTAAATCTTTTCAACTTTTGTTTCTAAAGTGATAAGAAATGTGACATTGTGTTGAATTATTCTTTATTGCAGGGTATCACTCTCTTTTCTGCCTGACGAGGTCCTTATTCGGATTTTGAGCAACCTTGATATCCAGTTCTTGTTGAAGTCAGTTTGCAGAGTTTCTAAGAGATTAAGCTTCATAATAAACAGGTATTCAGTGCTTTGGAGAGATTTCGAATTTGAGCATCCTTTGACACTATCAGAGAATGATCTTCTTAATATCTTAAAACATTCAAGACAGTTTCAGACAATGATGTTACCTTACACAACCTATAGGTGTGAGGTGCCTAACATAGACATACTTTTCTGTAGGCATTTTAGTGGATTGAATTTATTTTGGCTGAGTTTAAGCAGATGTCCTATATCAACAATATGTTTCCTCACAGATTGTCCAAAACTTGAAATACTTGACCTCTCTGAATGCAGTAATCTAGTAGATGATGACTTCAAAGCCATTAAAAGCTGCAGGCATCTTAGCCAACTGAATGTTGCATTTTCACAAATTACACCGTCCCTGTTAATTGAATTATGCAAGTACATTGCTTTGATTACTTTGGATGTTACTGGTGTGAAATTAGGCCTTCAAGATTGTGAAGAACTCTTATCTGAACAGTACAACACATTGTTTTATTTCCAGATATCCCTAGATGATACAGTTGACATATCTGAATTCAAAGACCGAATTGAAGAGAGATACATGGACTGTTCGATCAGAGTTATAAGTCATGTATAGAATAAGTCTTTTTGATGCAATAAACCTTGTGACTGAAGACAGTAATGATACTAATTGTTTTATTGAAAATGTAGAAACTGAAAAGTGTCTAAATGTAACTAATAGTGATAATGAGCCGTGCGAAGAAGACCAAAGTTTAAATGTGTTTCACACTGATGATAATGACATTTCAGAAAATTTACAAGAATTATATGATGTGGTGCCCGATGAAATTGTATTACATGATGAACCTAATGAAAACCTTATAATTGAAGAAAATGGTAAAACATACTTAAACCTAGACTAAGTCGAACAAGGTAGTCGTTCTGAAGATAGTACTGATGTAAACAATAATACTCAACAGGAATCTGAGTCACCAGTATTACAGATAAATGATTGTCGTAATACTATGACAAAGTCTCCTCGTGAAAACAACAGTGATAACCAGCAAAATCAAAGTTTAAGTAACCAAGATAATAATGATACTATGATTGAACATGAAGGAACGTCATCTATAGCTCTACAAACTGAAAAACCCAGAGGTAGAAAACGAGTGAAAGATGAAAGTAAATGGCAAAAGAATGTTTGAAAGAGAAAGTACCAATCTGGTGAAGACCATATTAATTCTTCAGGTAAAATATGTAAGAAGCGTGAGAAATTGTAGATTTAAGTGCAGCCATTATTTTTCGAATACTGATAGAAAGGAAATTTTTGATGAATTCTTGAAATCAGATAAAAACGTTTTTTATTCTACTACTACAGAGAGATCACAAAAGGTTTTAAAAAAAGGCTATCACATGCTTCGCGGAAGAATTTTACATACAAATATTATCTATTTACTACAAATGATCAAATTAAAACAAGAGTGTGCAAAGAGTTTTATCTTACAACACTTGATAATCAGTCAACGAAGAATACAATGGCACTACAACAATATAATGAGCCCAAAACAGAAAAAACAAAGACAAAATATGATTTCAGAGGAAAGTTTGAATTACATAAGGCAGCATATAAAATCATTTCCCATTATTGTAGACAAAAGACGCAAAGAGAATACCTTGAGTCTGGTCTTTCAGTCGCTAAAATGTTTGAGCTTTATTCTGAAGAGTGTAAGAAGAAGGGAATTGTTGCTCAGAAAAAGCATACATACAGTAAGGTGTTTAATCAGGAATTTAACATTGGTTTTTATATTCCAAAAACCGACAGATGTGATTTATGTGAACTTCATAAAAACGTCTTAAATGACAGTCTCAATTCGGAAACTCTTCAAAAACTTAAAAATCATCTAGCTGCAAAACTGACACAAAGATAGAACGTGGTCATGACCGAGAAATATCGCTGAAGAAAGACCAGGCTACAGTTTGTTTTGATCTTCAAAACGTTATCCAGTGCCCGAGAGCAAATGTTTCTAACTTTTTTTTATAAACAAAAGCTGAATATATATAATTTAACTGGTCATTGTTCAGAAAACAAAGGTGCTTATAATGCTTTATGGAACGAGACAACTGCAGGTAGAGGTGCAAATGAGATAGCATCCGCCTTGTTGTGCATCTTGTCAACCATTAAACATGATTTACCAAGTATTTCTAAGTTTATTTTGTGGTCAGACTCATTGACACCTCAGAACAGAAATTCTGTAATGACATACGCTCTTAAAACCTTTATGAAAGACAATCCTAGCATAACTGAGATAACGCAGAAGTTTTCCACTCCTGGTCACTCTTCTATCCAAGAGGTGCATAACATCCACAGTCATATTGAAAAGCGGTTGCGAACATGTGAAGTGTATAGCCCTATTAGTTTAGTTCGAAATTTAAAAACTGTACGTTGGAAAAATTCAACGAGAATCATCCAATTGCAAAAACATAACTTTTTTGATTTTCAGAAATCAAGCTCACAATTTAAGTTCAATGAAATTCCGTATACTAAGGTTAAGTGTCTAAAATATATCAAAGACCAAGATTTTTTTGTTGAATATAAAAAGTCATTTCAAGAATGTACCTATAAGAAGGTTAACATAGGTAGAGTTATAACTAGAAATGGCCCAGCACAAGTGTTAAAAAGACTGTGCTTACTTCGTAAAGAACCTATTATTTCACCAGATAAAGTGAAAGATATAAAAAGCATGTTACAGTATATTCCTGAAATTGAATGTAAATATCTTAGGACAATTCTTAAAATTGGGAAACGGTCATCCACTACGAATCTACAGAGTGAAACATTAAAAAAGAAGATGAAACGATAAGATAATCAAGGTTCGAAATTCAGCGTTGTGTTTTGTTGTTCACAATGCAAATGTAGATACCACTGACATAATGTGTTCCTTATTAACAATACGCTCTTATTTTTCATGTTGTATTAGACCAGAAAGGCTCAGAAAAAAATTATGAACTGTTCAAGTTTTTCAGATTTGATATAAAATGTATTATATTTGATCTAGAAAGTGAAGATACATGTATGTATCAAAATCTAAAATAATGTTACAAGATTGTTTTTTCACATTTTTACATAAAAATTTGTTTTATTCTTTTGTTTGTAAATTTTACTGCATAAGTTTAAGCAGACATAAATAAAATAGAACATTGTATTTCACAAAAGTTTTGTTTCGTTACGTCCAAAATGTTCTATCTTTGTAGGACATTCTGGAATTAATTTGAAATGTTGAATGTTTGAATAAAAGTGTAACTTTATTGTTTTAGAATTCTGATTTCGTCATAAAATACCCTGAAAATTCAAATAAAAAAATGCATGTATGCTCACATGTATACACAGATAGCATGTACCAAAAATATTATTGAATACCTATATCAGCAAAGTCACCAACTACTCATACAGCCTAATGTTTTCAAGCACATCTCAGGTGCCCGTTCGAATAATGCACGGAAGCGCACCTGAGGTCTTCCTCCACCAGTAAAGCTGGAACGTCGCCAAATGACATATACTGTGTCGGTGTGACGTTTAACCCAAACAAACAAACAAAATCAAGCACATCTCAAAATGACAACCTAAACCTGTCGGGTAGACAGCGTGCAATCATAATTTCTTAAGATACATTTTCTCTTCCTACGGAGAGCAGCATCATCTTTTTGACCACCGTCACTTCTAAGACCAATGACAAGCAAAGTTAAAGGTATGATCAAAAACAACACAAAACATATTCAATGACTAAATATTTGGTAATATAATTAGGCACATTATTATAAATCATTGTATAAGATTGCTACAGTTATAATTGCATTGAAAAAAATGAATTAAACATGATAAAAAAATATAAAAGAGATATTAAGTTGGAAAGTGACATAAGGATATTTATCAGGTACATATATTAAACCATTCTGTCAAAATAAATCTTTTTTATAAACTTACCGATTTCTATAATTCATACTTCAAAAGGTTTTGAGCAATAATCAAACACGTTCTTTGAACATGTTCTCTCTTGTGTGTTTATCTAACAGAGAATCCTTCATTTATATGACACTTAAATAATATACGCATGTTTAACACTTCCTGCTCATCACCAGATATGTCCGTTGACGGAAAAGAACTTCGTATGTCACACATTATCTTCCTAGTTTCTTGATGTTCCTTAGCTATCTGAATTGAAAAAAAAGTGTAAAACAGCTTTTACTCTTCAAATAAGTTTGACCTTTTTAATACCATCAGTCTTATCAGTTTCACCCAACAACATGTAGGCTATTAATGGTCTGGTATTTCATCGGACCTACTGATAATTTAACCAGTCAGGACCGACCGTCCCACAGTCTTTTAGAATTAAGGGAAGAGGAACAGTACATGGATTGTCAACAATTATTACAGTAAAGTGGTGTTATATTTTTCTTTCTGGTTATGCATAATACTTCATTGTATTGAAGATTAAAAAAATACTGCTTACGTCGGAGTAAGGTTTCATGATAGATGTTGCAATTTCACTCATAAACAGCCACAATCAACTAATGGAAATAACAAACATGTTATAATTATAACAATGGTTAATGCAATGCGCAATCACTTCTTTTACTGATAAGAAAAAAAGGTTGGACTGAAGTATGCATTCTTTGTGCACTTCGATAATTTAAGCTTTTTTTAATGAAAGGAAACCAAAAAAGGAAAATAAACACAATTGTTTATAAGTAATCTACAGTGTGATTCATTCCGCATAGAAATAGGACATATGTTGTAACAGTATAACTTAAGATGTTTGTTGATTTAGTCATACTAAATGTATTTTTATGCTTTTAGAAACATATGAAAATTACAGTACTTGGACTGTGGTATTGACTTGTGGGAAGCAGAAATTGTGAACAAACATTTATTACTAGAAAGTTAAAATAAAAAATTACTTTTTAATACGGTTGATACGGATGAATGTTAAACTTATCAATATAAAAATCATACATAAAAGATTATCAAAACATTGCTAAACAAATATTTTGTAATTACAGGTGAGATTCACTCAAACACTTAGTTAAAGTACACAAGAATTTTATTGAATGGGGTTTGTCCACTCTAATTAAGTATGTAAGCAATGCTAAGAATATTCACAGTTGAGACTTTGGCCAGTCCCGATGGTGGTCTTAATTGAGGTTTTTTACTTTCAGTTGTACTTCTTTTTCATAATAATTTTTATAACTTGTTTTACCGACTGTCGGGTGCGAAATAGAACAGTGTTATACGGGAATCGGCAGCGGAGATAAGCTCTGCTTGACAAAAATAGCGTTTGTGAACTCCCTAATTTTATCTTGTTACAATCGAAATTATACCGATGAAAGCGGCGTTTTTCAGCTATTAAACACCGGCCTTGTCGTTTTGATGCAAAAAATCTTACGTAACTATATACTGCAATAAGTGCATCTAAAGGTTGATTCGAACCGCCTCCGTGGTCGAGGGTTTAGAGTCGATGACTTCTAATCCAGTTACCTCTCTGGCGTGGGTTCGATCCCCGGGAGATGCTTTGGTAGTTTAGCGCGGAGGAAGGTAGTCTAGTACTGGTGTAACTCTCCAGGAACGATGGTTAGGAAACTACCCGCCTATATGACTGAAATACTGTTGAAAAAGGCGTAAAATGAAACAAACAAACAAACAAACAAATAAAGGTTGATTCCACAATTCTCAAGTTAATTGCAAAGTATTTTCAGCCTTCAACTCTTAAATTTTATGCAACTTGTACATATCTAATCGTAAAATTTGGCATTGTCGTGCATAGTACAGCGTACCCATGATGGGTTTGTGATGTTTTCTGGCTCGCTTTCTGTTTTGGTGTCCATTAAAAGTGGAAAGTCTGACAGTGTCATGATGGGGAGGCTTCTTTTGCGATTTCATGATGTGCTTGGGGCAAAATCTGTTAAATTATATTGGATTCCAGGTCATGTGGGTGTGCAAGGGGGTGAAGAGGTGGATGCTTTGGCTAGACAATCATTGAATTTAGTGGAGCTGACTTGTTGTTGCCTGCTTGTGATTTTGGACCGGCTATGGGTGGGCTCGTATCATCTGGGTGGAGGGCAGGTTGGGACAGTGCCGTTTTTTTAAAAAAAAATTACAATGTGGGCCCATCTCTTGATGTGTCGCCGTCTCTGTCTCTGACAGGCCGCCGTGATCAGGCGGTTCTTCTTCGATGTCGAATTGGACACGCTGGGGTTGCCCACTCTTGTCTCCTCACGAATGACGGTGCCCCTTTCTTTGTGGCTTGTAATGAGGACTTTACTGTCAAGCATTTTCTTCTTGAATGTCATGATTTTTCACAGGCCCGTATGGAATTGTATTAAAGAGTTCTTTGAGGGAATTTACACAATAAAAATTGTGTAAATTCCCTCAAAGAACTCTAGCTATAATACAATTCCATCAGAAAACATCATTGATTATTTGAAAGAGATAAACTTGTATTTTAGGATCTTATTGGCTCATTTTCATTGTCATTTACAAAGTTTAACATAACATTTTAAGCCTATTATAGCACTCGGCACGATATGGCCAGTTATTTGTTGACGTGCCTTAAAAATAAAAAAAAACCCCAAACAATCCAAGTTATACTGAAAAAAATGTTAACAAACCAAAGGAAATTAAACCATTAGGCCTTCGTTTAAAAGATGATTTAGATAAACTTAAAATTAATCCAGACAGTATACTTCAAAATGACGATGAGGATGTTCCACCTTGTACTTATAATTCCCCGAAAATAAATATTAACCTTTAAAATATAAAGATGTCATCAAATTCACCTGAACATTTCAAAGAGAAGTTTCTAGCAATTAAGGAAGAACATGAAGATTTTATACATATTTATACGGACGGTTCAAAAGAAGGTTGCAAAGAAGGTGCGGCTGTGTTTGGAAATAATTTTACATCTAGTATGAGGTTACCAGATAAATTTTTCCTGCTGAAGCAAAAGTATAGATTTAGCATTATCATACATAGTACAGCATACCCATGATAAATTTGTGATATTTTATGATTCGCTTTCTGTTTTAATATCCATTAAAAATAAAAAAAATCTGACAATATCATGATAAGGAAACTTCTTTAACTATTTCATGATATACTTAAAACAAAATATGTTAAATTATATTGGATTCCAAGTCATGTAGGTATACGAGGATATGAAAAAAGTAGATGCTTTAGCTAAAAATTCATTTAATTTTCAAAAAACTGACTTATTGTTACCTGCTTGTGATTTTAGACCGGCTATAAATAAAATCGTATCATCTGAATGGAAAGCAAATTGGGACAATGCCGTTTTTAATAAATTTTACGATATAAACCCATTTCTTGATGTGTCACCATCTCTATCTCTGTCAAACCGCCATGATCAAACAGTTCTTCTTCGATGCCGAATACCCACTCTTATCTCCTCACGAATGACAATGCCCCTTTCTGTGTTGCTTGTAATGAAAATTTTTCTGTCAAGCATTTCTTCTTGAATGTCATGATTTTTCACAGGCCCGTAATAGATTTTATTGTGTAAATTCACTCAAAGAACTCTTTAATACAATTCCACCAAAAAAACATCATTGATTATTTGAAAGGAATAAACTTGTATTCTAGGATCTAATTGACTAATTTTTATTGTCATTTACAAAGCTTTACAGATTAACATTTTAAGCCTATTATAGCATTCGGCACGATATGGCCATGTGTTGACGTGCCGTAAAAATCCAAACAAACAAAACAAACAATCGTGAAGGGATATTTCCTACAAACATTCATTAGATGATGGTGCTACCAGTGTTAAAGATGTTAAAAATAGGAATGTAAGACAAAGCCCAACATGTTAAAAACCGCACAGCTTTATAGAATGGACAAAATATCACCAATCAAAAAGCGCCGCACCTCCAAATTTTATAGAGTGGACAATACAGCACACATGGATTTTATTGAGTTGACAAACCTCCTACACCTTTAATATTATAGAGTGAACATAACTCTAAACCGTTAAATTTCTATATTGGACATTACCCCACACCTTCAATTCTATAGAGTAGCTTTCATTTATCGGGCGGGCATAACCACACGCTTTCTAATATGTTATAAAATCACTTAATTAATTTAATATGATTTGGATCATGCAATTTGTACATTTGGGCAAGCAATATTTTATTTTGATGGCTTAAAATATGCATAGTAATGCATGGTCACCTTTATATTTGTATAAAACAAGATATATGATTTTAGTAATTCGAACAAAGACATGATGCAAAAACTGGTATACACAAAAAGCAAAGCATAAAAGGGATCACAATGTTTTGACATGAGATTGTCAAGATCATCTAATATTCAAGGATCGAGTAACAAATGTATCGCTACTGGCATGCACTCTGTCTGGCCTAAAATCTTTCAGTTACTCTTTTAAACTTTGATGTATATTGTATAATGTAAATACATTATGATACAAGTAAAATTAGAAGAAAGATATCGATCTTAAACCTTAATTCTATTTAATTACTGCAACTTGATCTGACTATGAAATTCAATCGACAAATGAACATTTGAAATAAATTTTAAATGTTAAAATCATTGTTAAATGAGTAAACATAAAACATATCATGCTTCAATATCATCGTTAAAAAACATATTATATATCTTTTGTAGTGGTGAATATTAACAAATTCATTTTTCTCGAGCAAGATTAAAAAAGAAGACACCACGACAGGACAAAAATGAAATTTACAATTTCAAAGTTTAAAAAAACCTTTACTAATATTCATGAAATTTGACTTTTATCTGTTATTCTATTTAGGAATGTCGAACTGACGTAGTACACCCGAATGATATTTAATGCATTTCAAATAAGCTGTTGCAATCTATCAAAATGCCACAAAAGATATTATGATCCATATTTCTACACTTAGTAATGATTGTTTACATCACAGTCAATATCATTAATTTAAAAGTAATTTTACATGTGTTCTGTCTAAAACTTGATTCATTAAAAAGTTAGATTTCTGTACAAAATGAATTATTTATTTCAATAAATATTACTATTTCAATAGTGTTGAACGAATAAGACCTTTTGTTTTTTATGTTTTAGTGCAGCATTTATTGCACAGAGATGCATTAATTTATTTCACATTATTAAACATTATACATGATGAAAGTATAACACTTTTTATAAAGCAGTGATTCGAGTTAAATAAATGTGAAAGCTTATCACTACTATTGAAACCCCGTTAAATGTTAACACCTTTTTCTTGCAAATTATGATTTCCAGTGAATGAATATAACTTGTTTAAATAGCGTTAAGAAAAGAATACAAACATCTTACGCTGCCATATACTGATACATCAAAGAGGTTTATGTAGTAGGCTTATGTAACTTTGATACATTGATAGTACAGGGAATAAGAATATCGCATTTGCACAATTGTATCTTAATTTTAGACGTTATAACACTGACATTAAAGTACAATTACGGTTTCATTACTAAAATGTCTTGACTTTATAACTTTGCTTATAATTTAAGTATTGTTTTCTCAACAACTGTTCACGTTTAGTACGCATAATCTTTGTCACTCCAATCCCATAACCGTAAGAACATTTAAAATGAATTTGAATTAACTCGACAAATATTCTAAGGATTTTAAGCCACAGAGATTATGCAACCTTGATACGTAAACATTTGATTGATATATATATATAAACAAACATGGGATGCTGAAATTAGAACTTCAAATAAATTACAATATAATTAATATTAACTCTCCTTTTCTGATAATAATTATCCCTTCCTGTGCTTAGTTTTTTTACAGTTGCCCTTATTATGCCGACATGGGTGATGCTACCTTTCGATATTGTAGGGCTGTGTTTTATAAACGTAGCCATCCCTTGTTGATCTTTATTTTCACAATTTAGATTCGAAGAAAAAGAAAGCTCCAATTTTTACAATCATGTATATACATTTTTATTTGTGAGTTTCAAAGGCTTTTCTATTTGACCTGTTCTATTTGAACGGTATAAGTCTCAGTTTCTATGCACAAATCGTTTGATTTTGAAATATATTTGTTGTTAGAAAAAAAAAACAACTTGAAACATTGTCAAAGATATTGCGATATACATGTATTTTATTATTCTTATATTTTTATCAAAAACCATTTTCTTAGCAAATTACATCATATATCATTTCACTACTAAGACCATATTTGGTAAACCCATCGGCGGGTGCACATCTTGAGTACACATTACCACACACTTAGAACTGCGCACTTTCAGTCGTATAAATCACTAAATACTACCCACAGAAATTGTTTTATTTTCAAAAACAACCATATCATGTTTTATATGATATCAAACTTCAATCTACCTATCGTTTCATACTTGTCTGGTTTCATCAAACAACACCGTAGGGAACGCGTTTTCCGGTTACAGTATAGAATTTTAAAGATGGAGGATTATTTTTTGGGAGGACAGGCCCGGCTTTCACTAACGTTCTCAAAGTCAAAATCTCAGCTCAAATCTGAGATTTTTCTCAACTCAGAGACTGAGATTGAGATTTTTCTCAGTTTGGCTTTCACTAACAAAATCTGAGAAAAATCTCAACTTAAGACTTGAGATTTTTCTCAGATTTATTGAGACAAAGGTTTGCCGTCTCAGTTTTTGTCTCAGACAATCAAAATGGCGCTTTCAAGAAGAGTACACCTTCGTCGTCGGCGTGACAAACGAGTTTTTAGAAAACGATTCTCGTTAGATGATATGGATGATGGAGAACTTAGGAAAAGATACAGATTTTCTAAGGCTTCCATTTTGTACATACTCGCTATAGTAGAGAGATTTTTGATTAGATCGACGAGAAGGAGCCAGTCTGTGCCACCAATGCTTCAGCTTCTGACAGCCCTGCGGTTTTTCGCCACGGGGTCTTTCATGCGCCTCGTCGGCGATTCTACTGGGCTGTCAGAATCGTCTGTTTCGAGATGCGTGATAAGGGTCGCC
>NW_026866115.1:0-4947 GCF_026571515.1 Ruditapes philippinarum | reverse complement strand
TAATAAAAAATCTTATATCATCAAAACAAAATCAACTACCTTGCAATTGCGAGACACTTGTAATGAAGACACTAAAGTAAGAACGAAGATCAAAGTACTCATTGGAAGGGAAACAAAGCATTAAAACATCATCAGTGTACTTTTGAATTGCTATATAAAGGTGAAGAAACCATTATAACAAGAAAAATAGTACATACATTCGTATGTAGATCTAATATAGGTACGATTGCATACTACTTTTTGTGAAGACTTTTTATGTTTGCTGCATTAAAGGTGTTATGTAAAATGAACAAACATGTCATGAGATATTTTATATCTTTAAACATTTTCATGGAATGTAATTAATGTATCATCATATTAAAGTTGCATGCCTTCAGATGAGAAAAATGATTTCAAGGAAATCAAAATATGAAAAGAAAATCCACGGTCAATTGACTGCTTTGTAGCATACTGCAGTAATCACAAAATAAAATTACAGGAAATTAAAAACCTTTTTAATACACTAAAGGTATTGTAAATTATAGTCGCAGATTTGAGATATGATTATTTATTCATATTAACATCATTATTGGTTATATATTGATAAAAAAAACCGAAAGACACAGTTTGTAAATATTTATTATAATAAATATGAAAAGGTATTATCGCGCCGAGGTTAGCTATATTTATAATTCCCGCGCTAAGTCGCGATGGTGCTTGGGATAATCACTTGATGCTGTAAATGGCAGCCATTTTACGATACGAAAATGCCTGGCCCTCCTCGGACAGTTTATGCTGTCGAAAAGATATGAAAAAATACTTGCAATTCAAAGTTTGTTTGCTACATAAATAGTATCGATT
The DNA here is from genome assembly GCF_026571515.1 of Ruditapes philippinarum. Classification (NCBI taxonomy): domain Eukaryota; kingdom Metazoa; phylum Mollusca; class Bivalvia; order Venerida; family Veneridae; genus Ruditapes; species Ruditapes philippinarum. The sequence goes on along the minus strand of NW_026866115.1, from coordinate 4,107 downwards.
TACTCTTTTTCTCTGCCTGATTGTAATAATATCGTTGTGTTTTCATTGGCTTAAACCATCACGTTATCAATACACATGTAGGTGTGAACTAATTTCGTGTTCATTAAAATTATTCCGTTAATAGACATATAACAATCTTATTTACAAATGAATTGATAAAACAACAATGCCAGAAGCATTTAAGATAATAACAATCATTGGAAAAAATAAATGCATTTAATACACTTGTTACTTTATATAGTAACAAAATTGTCTATGATTTCAACTGATTATGAGTGTCACGTGACCTATTATGAGTTTGCGGCCCGGGGCCGAGAACTAGTTATCAGCCCGCAGAACATGTGCACGTGCACAAACTGAAACAATGACGTCATATTTTACGTCATCAAACAGTTAACTGTAAAAGTGAAAGTAGGTTGTCAGCACGAATCGCTTTACTTTTATTATGAGAGCTTAAGCGTATTTGAAAATAAAACTTGCTTCTTGATTCTACTGCTTTGAACACACAAACAGTAAACATCTCTGTACAGAACAGTAGAAGAGTAGACAAGAATTTCAAGGAAAGAACATCAAAGTCTATTAAATTTTGTTTTGATTTTTTTTTTTTTAAATGCTACTATTAGATCTACCAAGTGTATTAAAGACATTAATACACGTCAGCGTAGGGCCAGAAGGTGATAATCGGCCCTGAATGAATAATGACCCTCGGGCTAAAGCCCTCGGGTCCATTATTCATTTTGCTGGCCGATTATCACCTTCCGGCCCTCTCCTTCCGTGTATTAACCTCTTAATAAATTGAAAATTGTGTATGACAACTAACCCCCTAAACAAAACATAATAGACTCAACCAAAACAAGCGTCTGCTTCTTTACCTAATTATGTAGTTGCATGACCATGATTAGCAATTTAGCAAACCAAAATTAAGAGCTAAAGCTATTGTAAAAATAATACTATGACCACAGCAGATTTCGTACGGAAAATAAAGTAAAACAACTCTTGAAAGAGTACCTTTTTTACTATGTTAAACGGTCATAATTGAAGATATACGGAAAAGATGCCGAGACTTAAATGTACTATGTGGCATCAGTAATATAGCTAACCGCTATAGGCTATTAATATATGTATATAAATGAGCATGTAAATAATGAGTTTATAAAGACAAAGTGTTTTGTATGCCAGGCGTTCATTAACGTGATATATTATAGTGTATGGTTGATATTACAAACTAGGCTTCTCTTTTCCCAACATTTTAAATACATAATTATATAAAAAAGAAATCTTTCTTAATAAAAGCAGCTTCAAAAAAGTAAATTTACGATAGGTCTTTGTTTCTAGATCTATGTCGGTAAAAAGTTTCTTTACCGATATCTTTCTTTTATATCTCCAACATTTTATACGTAAATAACACGAGACAGTTTTCGAAACAAATATAAGCACTATCATTATCTATGCTTAATAAGTTTCTAATACATGATTATTTGTTTCCAAGTATTCCTAACGTATATATACCATTTTCGTACTGCATAATCAGGATTCGTTTAATAAAGTGTAATAATCTATGTTCAATTTTAACTAAGGACAAGACAATGATTTAACATTTATATATTTCTTTATCGTTTTGTAATTAAATTAATACATTTTGAGTTCCAGATAATACAAAACTGATTAACGGTTTATCACCTGCTAGAACAATAAAGCCAGGCCAGTCTGCACATCCGTGACCATCTTCAGATTTTTTTTTTGTATCCGCAAAATTGATAATGACAGCTCTAAAAGAGAAGCAGGACGAGTCTATTTAAGAAATTCAGTAGCAAAGGGACAAGACGTTAGATGGTTTCGTACTTAGCGAAAAAAATGACTGCAAACTTGACAAAATGGCTACCGAGTCATGAACATTTATAACGCATGTCCGTATTTTCTCCTAGTTAGAGGGTTTGCATGTCATTTTGAGTTTTTAAAATGTCCGTTCATTAAGCAATGTTTATAACACACTTGGTTTAGGTTTCAGCTTTCTACATGTAGCTTAAAGGATACTGTGGAAACCTTGAGAAAAAACACACTTGAATTGCCATACCGTATCATAAAAAAAGAATCATAATAAAATTTGACATCCTCATATGAAAGATATTAGAACTGTCGACAACATAAATATTTAAGTTGTTAACCTATGTGGCTGATTTATTGTATATCTTAAGGACGTTTTCTGGAGTTCTGGACACCCAAATTTGTTTCACTTAAAATGTTTCTATTATCATATTCTATCAACATGCCAAGTTTAAAGAAACTATATTGAATAGTTTTAATTTTGCCTACTAAAGTATATGTCTATATGAAAACTTCCTAAAAACGTCCTTAAAAGAAATCAAGAGCCAAGAGGGTTAGAGGAAAGCATGTTGCAGAAATTATCTTAAATATGTAGCAAACAGTTTTTTGGTCAAATATAGCAATGATACATTCACAGGTGACAAGTGACCTGCTTTTAGCTGAATAATTGCGTGAATGTAAGCAATAAGATTTATCTAAGCTGAAACTGTATTATTTTCCGTATCAATTGTAAACAGCAATTAATCTGATAAAGGTGTCATACCTTTCAAAAGGGAAGGAAAAAAACAAAAAACAAAAAATATGTCATGTACGTAAATAAATAAAACTTCCTTAAAACTGATTCAAACCATAAACACAAAGTGTTTCTTTTTCTAGTTTTGTTTTTTTTGTTTTATTTGGTTTTACGGCGCACCAACACAATTTAGGTCATATCGCTATTTTCTAACAAAGTGCACTGTACTTTACACTGCAAAAGCCCTTTAATGTATTGTGGAATAGCAAAACTATCAAATTATGTATCGCTATTTGTTTTTTTATTTCCCCATTGATGTAAGAATCATTATTATATTTTGAACAGATCTTACATTACAAAACGTTGCTCTCTCGGTCAATGACTAAATCTAAATATATTTCGTCTGAGAAGGTTTTACATATTATGTTATAAGTTGTAGTAAAACTGCTAGTTTAAAATTTCTTGTCAATAAATGATTTAGTGCTGTTCATATTTATTCATACAGTCAGTATACATCTAAAAATAATAAACTGAAGGTAGTTCATAAAAATCTTTAATAAAATTATGCCTTAACAATAGACCATTTTTAATTGTTCAAAGCTGCCAACATATGACCCAGATTGTAGGAAATAAAGTGCTTAAATTCGAAATTTTCCAGATCATGATTAATTTAATGTTTCCCTCTATTTTTTTAATGTAACACATTATTGTTTCCTAAAGAATTAAGGTCCATATTTTTGGTCCGGCTTTAGATCGGTCCATTAAGATTAAAGGAACTCCAATGAGGTCCAAAGACCTTAAAAATCATTCAAAGATCAAATGAAGCAGTTAAAATAATCGAAACTGCAAACTATAATAAAGAAAACTACTTTAAAATGAATATAAATTGATTTTTTTTCGTGAGATTCTTATTCTTGAGCGAGAAGAAAAATCCAGTCCCATCACGTCGAAACACCTCAGTGGAATCCTTTAGAAGAATTGTACTGTGCCGAATGTCCGGTTCTTTTTAAAATTTTTCGTTAAAACTATATTAAGTTAGACGCCTTCCCATGCCCCCTCAACCAAGACTAACTGTCCGTGCATAACCAATGTTCTATGGCGACAAATGGTCAATTTCAATTGCTGTACAGGTATCATCCAACCTTAAGTTTTTACATAGTTTAGCTATTGTCGTTATTGTGTCTTTGAATGAATATATTCTTGTTTTTTGGGTTTTTTTTGGTTTTTTTTATTTGGTTTCTTTTGTGATTGTTACTGATAATTATCAGTAGCCCAGTTAAAAAGAAAAGAGATCCAATGTTATAAATAAATAAACATTGTGTCTATCCGACAGACAACAGATGCATTTCTTTCTCTCTAAAAATTGAAGATGTCAACTAAGTTACTTATTTCATTTTTGATGGTAATACATTCCACTTTTGTTTTATGTTATACATCTGGTGATCAGGCGCTAGCTAGTATAAAACGTTTGGAAAAATTACACAAAGCCATAGAAGAAGAAACAAAAATTCTGAAAATTCGGGCTTACTCAGTTTTTGGAGAAAGCAAGG
>NW_026866114.1:0-51209 GCF_026571515.1 Ruditapes philippinarum | reverse complement strand
AACCCATTATGTTGGTTTTGTCATGACACAGCTCATTTATTTTTTGATCTTTCACTACCTTAAATTTGAGCACATAATTGATGATGGTCTTGTTTCAATATTTCACTGTAGAATAATGAGTAATAATGAATTTAATTTTATATTTGTTTTGCTTTTTTAGAAGGCAAAAAGATACCAGGATTATCTCAATTTGACTTGTGTTTTGGAGGCCGAAGGCAATTCTGTGATGTGGAATATGCTGACTTAGGTAAATACTAATTATATTACTGTTTAATGATACTTCCGCGATTAATTTCAGATATGCAATCTTGACACATTTTATCAATTATTATCAGGTCTGCTTGATTTCTTTAAGGAAAAAATCTGCAATATACTGAAGTGTTGTATAAAAATTTACTGTAATGAAAATGCACCTGTAAGCTAAAACAAACATTACCACAAGTATAACGGTATTGTTGTGTAGCAACAGGAATAGTATGTTGGAAGTTGTGAGGCCCAGGTGTCTTTTGAGGTCTGTGGTTCGAACTGCTTCATACATGCAGCATACAAAATATATTGTAACTCTTTTCCTCTCGCCAAGTTCTATATACACAGAATCAAATTTTTTTTATTGAGAACTGTTGTTACTAACATGTCCTAATAGGAATCACATTAGCTTACAAGAGTGTCCAGTGTCCATTGTTCTTTATCTCCTGTGCCCCATCATCTATTTATTGGCAGCTAAGGTGGCTTATCCCAGCCGTTAAAACTGGGAAGTCGCCATGTAACCAACCAATACAGTCTTGGTGTGATTTAAAACCGAAACAAAATAACAACAACTAAAAAAGAAATTTAAAATTAAAAATTTAAAGTAGAATGGCTCAGCTGATTTATAAAGTCTATTCAGATTATGTTTCATATCTTCTGCATTACAACAGGAACTTAACGACTTATCTTTATAAACGTGTACATATATATATGAGCCGCTATATATATGAGCCGCGTCATGACAAAACCAACATAATGGGTTTGCAACCAGCATGGATCAAGACCAGCCTGCGCATCCACGCAGTCTGACCAGGATCCATGTTGTTCGCTGTCAGTTCCTCTACTTGTTATAGAGTTTGTAAGCGAACAGCATGGATCCTGATCAGACTGCGTGGATGCGCAGGCTGGTCTGGATCCATGCTGGTCGCAAATGCATTTTGTTGGTTTTGTCATGCCGCGGCTCAATTATTATTCTCTTCTATTTATATTTTGGCAGATGGTAATAAAGAGATAGAGGAGGAATTTGACTCGAAACCTCCTAAGAGGGGTGCTATGGACTTTGATGAATTACTAAGGCAAGCAAAAGCTGGAATAAAGAAAGTTTAACAGGACGTACATCATTAGGTGTTGACTTTTGTGATAGGAAAAAATGTGTTTAGTATATTAAATTTACATTGGACATGATCAGATTGTCCTGTGTGCTTTGCATGTAGTGTGTTTGAGTGGGGGAAATATAAATATAAAATATATTAGGGTATATAAGAAACATATTTGTGTAATAAAAACATTGGCAGACAGAAAAACAGTAAAGTAATATTAGCTGTGTTCATAGTACAGGAAAGATAACCCTTCTCTGGCTTAACTTGCTGAATTTCTTAATAAACTTACACAGTTTCCATTTTTAGGACTGTCCAGTATCAAATTTAGGGTATCAAGTGAAAATTTTACAGCTTGTCCGCCAACAGTATAGAGCCTCGTCAGACTGTGTTGGTGTGCAGTTCAGCATGGTTCAGTACTAGTGGAAATGGTTAACTTGTGTGTATAGCAGGGCCAGGGTTAATGGGGCAAAACAAGGGCATTTATATACTATTAAGTTAAAGACATCTAGTCACCAGTATGTTACAGTTAAGATTCAAGGAAAAGCTTGACATTTTTTTTTTATCTGCCTCCGATAAAATTGAAACGAAATGTCTTCCTGTCTATATCCATATCTTATTCTTAGAATCCCTACTCATTTTCTTGAAACTTGGGTAGGAACGTTTATTAGAATAGGACAAGGGGGACCTATAAGTTTCATATAAATATACAAAGGTTTTATTTAGTTACAGCCCTTTTTGTGTCGCCTTGAAAAAGGCGACATATAGGGGTTACTTTTGTTGTCGTTGTCGGCGTCCCCTAAAGCTTGTCCGGAGCATTAGTCAGTCATTATCAGTTGGGATTGACTTCAAACTTGGTATGCATGCTTCTTATAATGACCCGAAGTGCAGTGCACAAGAACGGGTACTCTGCACTTCTTATTTTTTGCGTACTTTACTTTTGTCCGGGCCATTTCTCCTTAAATATGAAATCTATGGGTGTAGTAAAAACTTAAAAAATCTTCTTTTAAAAAACCCAATGAGCTAGAGCTTAGATGTTTAGCATGAAATATCTTCTTATGGATGTCTACCAAGTTTGTTCAAATAAAAGCCCTTGGTTGAAAATTGGCCACGTCAGGCGGGCGGGGGGGGGGGGGGGGCGGGTGAGATCATTGTTTTTCATTAGTGTAGTAAAAACTTAACATTGTGAAACATCTTCTAATGAGTGTCTTCCAAGTTTGTTCAAATAAAAGCCCTGGGGTTTAAACTTGCCCCGCTCCGGGGGCCTATATACAGGTGAGCGACCTCAGGGCCATCATGGCCCTCTTGTTTGAGTTATTGCCCTTTGTTGATTTTCAAATTTTATTTTTGTCGTGGCTATTTCTCCTAAACTATATTGTTCACAAGGCGACACATCCGACTCGAGTTCTTGTTTACTTAACGGGGCATTTTTATATAATAAAAAAAGTTAATGTTTTAAACAATGTTTACCAAGTGGTTGAAAATTATTATGGAACTGGGCATTAATGTATATTGTTGTAAAAAAATGATGCTTATCAAGCATTATTAAATCTGATTGTTCACTGTATTTTTTAGTTATAGCCCTGTCTGAATATAAAAAAAATAAATGAATTTTCAACTAATCTTGGATCAGTGGATGATCCTTGTTTGAACTTGGAGGAGGGAGACAATCATATCTTACAAAAATTATTTGTAACTACATTTGTTTATATTTAACTGTAACGGTTTAATATTATTTAAAAACCTTAGATCAGTAATTCAATAAATATTTTTGTAAGATCTTTAATTGCTTTATATATACATCTTACAATAACCATTGTCAAATGAATTTGAGTCAAGTGTTTAAATCATGTCCATTTCTGGTGTACTTGTTTTTCGTTAAATTTGAGCAAGAATTTGCTTACTATCAGTCTATCACTACACTTGAATAATTCTTGTACCTCAAATTAATGAACACGGTGGAGTTGCATACAAATTTAGTATATTGCTTGTTGGATTTTTGTTTTGTTTTGGTTTTATTTCCATTTTGATACATTTATTTACATACCAATAGAATCCACGAAACTTACATTAACAGCACATCAGTAGACCTGTCCTATATAAGAGAATACATTTGTACATTTTGGGGTTTTACTTTTGCATTTATATTTTTGTTTATCTACGACTTTATAGACTAAACATTTTCCGATTTTTTTTACCCCCTTGTTAATATAAAAAGTTCAAATAATCTGTAGACAAATCTGTTATTGTTTTCAGTCATTTCAACTTCATGCAATAACTTGTTAATTCCTATCGAATTTAGAAGGACTTAGCCTGTTAGTGCACTAAGGTGATGATTTGTTCTTGGAACTTGTGTTTGCATGAGTTTTGTTTGATACAAGTGTATATGTATATACATAATTTTTGTTTAAGCTTTTGTCTATAAAGAATGTTACTGCGGGAATAAATATTTTCAAAAAATTGATATTTTTGTTATTTCTCTATGTGAGTTTTGTGCCGCCTCTACGGAGTAGTGGCGACATATAGGGATCACTTCTCCGTCATCTGTCCGTCCATCACAGAACTTGTACGGACTACTCCTCATAAACTACTGGTGGAATTTCATCCAAACTTTACAGGAATGATCAGTACTAAGTCTAGTTGTGCATATTGTCAGCATTTTCCGGTTCAATGATTTTTGTCAGAGTTATGGCCCTTTAATAATTTTTATTTTTAAAGTTTGTCCGGACTACTTCTCTTATACCACTAATGCAATTTCAATGAAACTTTACAGGATTGATCTATAGCTCAAGTCCTTGCGCATATTGCACGGGTTTTCCGGTTGAATGATTTTTGGCCGAGTTATGGCCCTTTGATAAAAAGGTGTTTTTTTCTGTGTGTTGCCAGATAAACAAAAGCTTGTCCGGACTACTCCTCATAAACTACTGGTGCAATTTTATCCAAACTTTACAGGAATGATCAGTACTAAGTCTAGTTGTGCACTGTCCGACTGTCTGTCACAAAACTTGTCCCAACATGAAATTGGCCATCATGAGGCGACACATGTGATCACTGATCGCTCTTGTGTGTTCTAAAGGGTAAAAATCTATATCTTGTGAAATATTTTAGTAAAATTTATCGGCAGTAAAATTATAATGGTTCCATTAATACTGTATATGGTTGATTCCTGAAAATGTTGTAACGTAGAATGTTTTGTTATTTAATGCTTCACATGAATAATGTTTAGTAAATCGAATAAAATGTTCAGGAACAAAATATTATTTTGCTATTTATACCCCCGCACAACAAAGTTGTAAGGGGGGTATACTGGAATCGGCTTGTCCCTCCGGCCGTCCGTCTGTTCTTTCTTGTCCGCCCAATAACTTAAGATTCCTTTGACCCTTAGTCTTCATATTTGGCATGGAGGTTAGTCATGATTAGTAGATGACCCCTATTGATTTTGAGGTCAAAGGTCAAGGTCACAGGGGCCTTGACTTCAAAAAGCTTGTCCGCCCAATAACGTAAGATTCCTTTGACCTACAGTCGTCATATTTGGCATGGAGGTTAGTCATGATAAGTAGATGACCCCTATTGATTTTGAGGTCAAAGGTCAAGGTCACAGGGGCCTTGAATTCATAAAGCTTGTCCGCCCAATAACTTAAGATTCCTTTGACCCACAGTCTTCATTTTTGGCATGGAGGCAAGTCATGATTAGTAGATGACCCCTATTGATTTTGAGGTCACCAGGTCAAAGGTCAAGGTCACAGGGGCCTTGACTTCAAAAAGCTTGTCCGCCCAATAACTTAAGATTCCTTTGACCCACAGTCTTCATATTTGGCATGGAGGCAAGTCATGATTAGTAGATGACCCCTATTGACTTTGAGATCACCAGGTCAAAGGTCAAGGTCACTGGGGCCTTGACTTCAAAAAGCTTGTCCGCCCAGTAACTTAAGATTCCTTTGACCCACAGTCTTCATATTTGGCATGGAGGCTAGTCATGATTAGTAGATGACCCCTATTGACTTTGAGGTCACCAGATCAAAGGTCAAGGTCACAGGGGCCTTGACTTCAAAAAGCTTGTCCGCCCAATAACTTAAGATTCCTTTGACCCACAGTCTTCATATTTGGCATGGAGGTTAGTCATGATTAGTAGATGACCCCTATTGACTTTGAGGTCACCAGGTCAAAGGTCAAGGTCACAGGGGCCTTGACTTCAAAAAGCTTGTCCGCCCTATAACTTAAGATTCCTTTGACCCACAGTCTTCATATTTGGCATGGAGGCTAGTCATGATAAGTAGATGACCCCTATTGATTTTGAGGTCACCAGGTGAAAGGTCAAGGTCACAGGGACTTTGACTTCAAAAAGTTTGTCTGCCCAATAACTTTAGATTCCTTTGACCCACAGTCTTCATATTTGGCATGGATGTTGATCATGATTAGTAGATGACCCCTTTTGATTTTGAGGTCACTGGATCAAAGGTCAAGGTCATAGGGACTTTGACTTCAAAAAGTTTGTCCACCCATTAACTTAAGATTCCTTTGACCCACAGTCTTCATATTTGGCATGGATGTTGATCATGACTATAAGGTGACCCCTATTGATTTTGAGGTCACTGGGTCAAAGGTCAAGGTCACAGGGACCTTGACAAAAAAAAGCTTTTCTTAATTGCTAAAGAATGTCCTGTCCGCAATGTATTGATTTTGACATTTTCACATTTGAAGCATGTAGAATACATAACTTGGCAATGCACTGGCTTAGTAACCTCAGATTTGGCAGGGAGGTTGTCCTCGAGCTCTAAATGGCCACTGTTGATTCTGACAAAGTGGTATGCGGGGGTATTCACGCCATGATAGTGGCAGTTCTAGTTTAAGTAGGGTTTTATCTGTTGAGCTATGATTTTTAAGGCAATAAATTACCATATTTATTTCATACAAGCATTTTGGAAGTATACTTAAAATTCAGACAATTATTTTTGCATCTTATATATAGCTTTATACACTAAGAATGGTTAACCCTTTCACTGCCATAGGTTATTTTTGGTGTATTTGCGATATGGACGGCTTTTGCCTTTTCTATAATAATAATTATAATAATCATAATAAATATATAGATAATTATACCATCGACAATAATTATTTTTGTACTAGCAGATTTGGAAACATATATAATTATTGTTGTGTCGCCTTGAAAAGGCGACAGGGATTACTTTTGTCGGTGGGAATGTCTGCGTCGGCGTCCCCTAAAGCTTGTCCGGAGCATAACTCAGTCACTATAAGTCGATTTGACTTCAAACTTGGTATGCATACTTCTTTCAATAACCCGAAGTGCAGTGCACAAGGACCGGTACCCTGCACTTCTTCATTTTTGAGTTTTTGCCCATTGTTAATTTTCATACTTTAATTTTGTCCAGGCCATTTCTCTTCAACTATAAAAGCTATGGACTTGAAACTTCATAGGGTGATAGATCACATGAAGAAGAAGTGCCGTGCACAAGAACTGGTACTCTGTACTTCCTAATTTTTGAGTTATTTCCCTTTGTTAATTTTCATCCTTTATTTTTGTCCGTGCCATTTCCTTGAAAGTATAAAAGCTATGGACTTGAAACTTCATAGGATAATAGATCACACGAAGAAGAAGTGCCGTGCACAAGAACTGGTACTCTGCACTTCCTAATTTTTGAGTTACTTACCTTTGTTAATTTTCATACTTTATTTTTGTCCGCGCCATTTCTCCCAATGTATAAAAGCTATAGACTTGAAACTTCTTAGGATGATAGATCACATTAAGAAAAACAGTGCACAAGAACCTGTACTCTGCATTTCTTTTTTTTTTAGTTATTGCCCTTTGTTCATATTCATACTTTATTTTTGTCCGCGCTATTTCTCCTAAAGTATAAAAGCTATGGACTTGAAACTTCATAGGATGATAGATCTCATTAAGAAGAAGTGCAGTGCACAAGAACCAGTACACTGCATTTCTTATTTTGAGTTATTACCCTTTATTATTTTTCATACTTTATTTTTGTCCAGGCCATTTCTCATAAATTATAAAAGATATGGACTTGAAACTTCATAGAATGATAGATCTTATTGATAAGAAGTGCAGTGTACAGAAACTGCTGCTCTGCACTTATTATACCCTGAAACAAAGTTTGAGGGGGTATATAGGAGTCACCTGGTGGTCGGTCGGTCCAGCGGTCCATTGCATTTTCCTTGTTTGGAGCATAACTTGATGACTAATGGTTGGAATCCAGTATAACTTCATACAATGGTCAAGCACATTGAGAGGAAGTGCAGTATACAAGAACCATAACTCTATCTAAAGTAATAACAGAGTTATTGCTCTTTGTTACTTTTCCATTGCTTTCTTTTGTCCGGATCATAACTTGAAGACTAAAAGTTGGAATTCAATATAACTTCATACAATGGTCAAGCACATTGAGAGGAAGTGCAGTGTACAAGAACCATAACTCTATCTTGACTAATTACAAAGTTACTGCCCTTTGTTACTTTTCCTTGTCCGGAGCATAACTTGAAAACTACTGGTTGGAATTCAAAACAATTTCATACAATGGTCAAGCATAATAAGGGGAAGTGCAGTGCACAAGAACCATAACTCTATCTTGACTAATTATAGAGTGATTGCCCTTTGTTACTTTTCCATTGCTTTCTTTTGTCCGGACCATAACTTGAAGACTATAAGTTGGAATTCAATATAACTTCATACAAAATGGGCAAGCACATTGAGAGGAAGTGCAATGCACAAGAACCATAACTCGATCTTGACTAATTATAGAGTTATTGCCCTTTGTTACTTTTCCATTGCTTTTTTGTCCGTAGCATTACTTGGAAGAATAATGGTTGGAATTCAATATAACTTCATACAATGGTTAAGCACATTGAGAGGAAGTGCAGTGCATACGGACCATAACTCCATCTTGACTAATTACAGAGTGATTGCCCTTTGTTACTTTATCTTGTCCGGAGCAAAACTTGAAAACTACTTGTTGGAATTCAATACAACTTCATACAGTTGTCAAGCACATTAAGAGGAAGTGCAGTGCACAAGAACCATAACTCCATTTTGACAAATTACAGAGTTATTGCCCTTTGATACTTATCCTTGTCCAGAGCATAACTTACAACATACTGGTTGGAATTCAAAACAACTTCATACAGTGGTCAAGGACAATAGGAGGAAGTGCAGTGCACAAGAACTATAACTCTGTCCAGAGTAATTATGGAGTTATTGCCCTTTGTAAATTTTCCATTGATTTATTCTTGTCCAGAGCATAACTTGAAAACTGCGAGTTGGAATTCAATACTATTTCATACAATGGTCAAGTAAATTGAGAGGAAGTGCAGTGCACAGAAACTATAACTCTTTTCTTGACTTATTTAAAAGCTTTTACCATTTGTTACTTTTTATTGTCCAGTGCATAACTTGAAAATTAATGGTTGGAATTCAATGAAACTTTATACAATGATCAAGGGCAGTGAGATTAAGTGCAGAGCACAAGAACCATAACTCTATTTAGTCTAATTACAGTTATTGCCCTTTGTTACTTTTTTGTCCTGTGCATAACTTGAAAACTGGTAGTTGGAATTCAATACAACTTCATACAATGGTCAAGCACAATGAGAGGAAGTGCAGTGTACAATAACCATAACTTCATAATCTTCAGTATTGTAGAGTTATTGCCCTTTGTTCCTTTTTCTTGTCTCTCTGGACTTATTACAGAGTAAATCAATAAAATTTCATCAATGGCCAACCACATTGAAAGGAAATGCAACATACAAGAACCACAACTATCTTTATTTGCCCACAACTATAACTCTATTTCAATTCTTTTACAAGGTATTCTGTAACTAGTAACATCCTCATTTCCGAAGCTGTCTTGCAGGGGTATATATCACATTTAGTGATAGTTCTAGTTATTTTTTAAGTTATTGCCCTTTGTTAATTTTCATTTTTGTCCAGGCCATTTCTCCTAAACTATATTGTTCACAAGGCGACACATCCGACTCGCAGAGTTCTAGTTATAATACTAATAACAAATAATAATAATAATATTAATTAATAATATAGTAATTTCTTAGAAAACCTTCTGGCAAATAGGTGATCAATAAATAAATAACCCTCTGGCAGCAAAAGGGTTAATAGCTGCATGCCTCCAGATGAGCCAAAATACTTAGACAAGAGGGCCATGATGGCCCTGAGGTCGCTCACCTGTATATAGGCCCCCAGAGCGGGGCCAGTTTAAACCCCAGGGCTTTTATTTGAACAAACTTGGTAGACACCCATTAGAAGATGTTTCATGCTGAATATCTTAGCTCTAGCTCTTTGAGTTCTTTCAAAGAAGATTTTGTAAGTTTTTACTATATGCATAAAGGGAAAATCAATGACCCCCTGGGGCGGGGCCAATTTTGACCCCAGGGCTTTTATTTGAACAAACTTGGTAGACACTCATTAGAAGATGTTTCATGCTGAATATCTTAGCGCTAGCTCTTTGGGTTCTTTCAAAGAAGAATTTTTAAGTTTTTTACTATATGCATATAGGGAAAATCAATGACCCCCTGGGGCGGGGCCAATTTTGACCCCAGGTCTTTTATTTGAACAAACTTGGTAGACACTCACTAGAAGATGTTTCATGCTAAATATCTAAACTCTAGCTATTTAGGTTTTTTCAAAGAAGTTTTTACTATATGCATATAGGGAAAATCAAGACCCACGGGGCGGGGCCAATTTTGACCCCAGGGCTTTTATTTGAACAAACTTTGTAGACACTCACTAGAAGATGTTTCATGCTTAATATCTAAACTCTAGCTATTTGGGTTTTTTCAAAGAAGATTATTTAAGTTTTTGCTATACACATATAAGGAAAATCAATGACCCCCGGGGCGGGGCCAATTTTGACCCCAGGGCTTTTATTTGAACAAACTCGTAGACACCCATTAGAAGAAGTTTCATGCTGAATATCTTAGCTCTAGCTCTTTGAGTTCTTTCAAAGAAGAATTTGTAAGTTTTTACTATATGCATATAGGGAAAATCAATGACCCCCTGGGGTGGGGCCATTTTTGATCCCAGGGCTTTTATTTGAACAAACTTGGTACACACTCATTAGAAGATGTTTCATGCTGAATATCTTAGCTCTAGCTCTTTGGGTTCTTTAAAAGAAGAATTTTTAAGTTTTTACTATATGCATATAGGGAAAATCAATGACCCCCTGGGGCGAGGCCAATTTTGACCCCAGGGATTTTATTTGAACAAACTTGGTAGACACTCACTAGAAGATGTTTCATGCCAAATATCTAAGCTCTAGCTCTTAGGGTTTTTAGCTCACCTTGCACAAAGTGCAGGTGAGCTTTTAGGATGGCCAACCAAATGGCGTCCGTCGTCTGTCGTCCGTCCACATTTTAGGTTTTTTCAAAGAAGATTTTTAAAGTTTTTACTATATGCATATAGGGAAAATCAAGACCAACGGGGCGGGGCCAATTTTGACCCCAGGGCTTTTATTTGAACAAACTTTGTAGACACTCACTAGAAGATGTTTCATGCTTAATATCTAAACTCTAGCTATTTGGGTTTTTTCAAAGAAGATTATTTAAGTTTTTGCTATACACATATAAGGAAAATCAATGACCCCCGGGGCGGGGCCAATTTTGACCCCAGGGCTTTTATTTGAACAAACTTCGTAGACACCCATTAGAAGATGTTTCATGCTGAATATCTTAGCTCTAGCTCTTTGAGTTCTTTCAAAGAAGATTTTGTAAGTTTTTACTATATGCATATAGGGAAAATCAATGACCCCCTGGGGTGGGGCCATTTTTGATCCCAGGGCTTTTATTTGAACAAACTTGGTACACACTCATTAGAAGATGTTTCATGCTGAATATCTTAGCTCTAGCTCTTTGGGTTCTTTAAAAGAAGAATTTTTAAGTTTTTACTATATGCATATAGGGAAAATCAATGACCCCCTGGGGCGAGGCCAATTTTGACCCCAGGGATTTTATTTGAACAAACTTGGTAGACACTCACTAGAAGATGTTGATGCCAAATATCTAAGCTCTAGCTCTTAGGGTTTTTAGCTCACCTTGCACAAAGTGCAGGTGAGCTTTTAGGATGGCCAACCAAATGGCGTCCGTCGTCTGTCGTCCGTCCACATTTTAAATATTCTAAGGACATCTTCTATGATACCGCAAGGCCAATGTTAATGAAACTTGGCAGGAATACTCTTTGTATGAAGCTCTATCAAGATTGTTCAAAGAATTCCATTTCATGCAGAACTCTGGTTGCCATGGCAACCGAAAGAAAAATCTTTAAATATCTTCTTTTAAAGAACCGTATTAGCTAGAGCTTAGATATTTGGCATGAAACATCTTCTAATGAGTGTCTACCAAGTTTGTTCAAATAAAAGCCCTAGGGTCAAAATTGGCCCCGCCCCAGGGGGTCATTGATTTTCCCTATATGCATATAGTAAAAACTTAAAAATCTTCTTTTAAAGAACCCAAAGAGCTAGAGCAAAGATATTTGGCATGAAACATCTTCTAGTGAGTGTCTACCAAGTTTGTTCAAATAAAAGCCCTGGGGTCAAAATTGGCCCCGGCCCGGGGGGTCATTGATTTTCCCTATATGCATATAGTAAAAACTTAAAAAATCTTCTTTTAAAGAACTGTAAAAGCTAGAGCTTAGATATTTGGCATGAAACATCTTCTAGTGAATGTCTACCAAGTTTGTTCAATAAAAGCCCTGGGGTCAAAATTGGTCCCGCCCCAGGGGGTCATTGATTTTCCCTATATGCATATAGTAAAAACTTAAAAATTCTTCTTTTAAAGAACCCAAAGAGCTAGAGCTAAGATATTTAGCATGAAACATCTTCTAATGAGTGTCTACCAAGTTTGTTCAAATAAAAGCCCTGAGGTCAAAATTGGCCCTGCCCCAGGGGGTCATAGATTTTCCCTATATGCATATAGTAAAAACTTAAAAAATCTTCTTTTAAAGAACCGTAAGAGCTAGAGCTTAGATATTTGGCATGAAACATCTTCTAGTGAATGTCTACCAAGTTTGTTCAAATAAAAGCCCTGGGGTCAAAATTGGCCCAGCCCCAGGGGGTCATTGATTTTCCCTATATGCATATAGTAAAAACTTAAAAAATCTTCTTTTAAAGAACTCAAAGAGCTAGAGCTAAGATATTTAGCATGAAACATGTTCTAATGGGTGTCTACCAAGTATGTTCAAATAAAAGCCCTGGGGTCAAAACTGGCCCTGCCCCGGGGGTCATTGATTTTCCTTATATGTGTAAAGCAAAAACTTAAAATCTTCTTTGAAAAAACCCAAATAGCTTGAGTTTAGATATTATACATGAAACATCTTTAAGTAAATATCTACAAAGTTTGTTCAAATAAAAGCCGGGGGTCAAAACTGGCCCTGCCCCAGGGGTGTCATTGTTTTTAACTATATGTGTATAGTAAAAACTTAAAAATCTTCTTTAAAAAAACCCAATGAGCTAGAACTTAGATGTTTAGCATGAAACATCTTCTTATGGGTGTCTACCAAGTCTGTTCAATAAAAGCCCTTGGGTAAAAATTGACCCGGGGGGGGGGGGGGGGGGGGCTATATACAGGTGAGCGACCTCAGGGCCATCATGGCCCTCTTGTTTAAAAGAAGATATTTTAAGTTTTTTCTTTCGGTTGCCATGGCAACCAGAGTTCTGCATGGAATTAAATTCTTTGAACAGTTTTTAAAGATGACCACCAAAGGAACATTCCTGTGAAGTTTGGATGAAATTGGCTTAGTGGTTTATGAGGAGATGTCATTTAAAGTAAAGGTTTACGGACGGACGGACGACGGACGAAAAGCGATCACAAAAGCTCACCCTGTCACTTTGTGAGAGGTGAGCTAAAAATCAAACTTAGAAAAAAGTACTATGATATAAAGAAAAGTAAACAAAAAAAGTTAAGGTAAAAGTATAAAGAAGTAACTTAAGTATTAATTGCCAGGTTATGTGTGATTTGTGACTGATTTTGCAGTATTATTACCATATTTTGCATTACTAATAGTTTTTGCATATGTTGGGTTGAAAGTGCTGTTTGCAATGGGGAAATTATTTCTTTATTCATAATATTTTATCTTTTAAAACACATTCATGAATCTGGAGGCTTGCTGCTTTAAAAGAGGCTCACTTGTACCTTTTTGCATTGGTCACAAATTAACATTGATAGATCGAGTTACTTGAAATGTACTGAAATAAAGCAGATGGTGTCAAAAGTGATATCTGCCGCAGAAAATTATGCTTGACAGTACAATCTCGATAGAGTGTTGGATTCCAAAATTTAAATGATTTAAATGAATTGTACAATTAATTCAGATAAAAAATCCATGTAGGTGTGACACAGATATCACCTGAACATGATATTTTTGGAGCGACCTCTTTAAGTGAATATTTTAAAGTAACTGGCATTTATGTACAGGAACGACTGGCATCCCCGCATTTTCAAACTTCTTATGCATTTATGAAGGAAAAAAACAGTGAACAACAACAAAATGAGTTTAATTCATTTATGTTAAAACCTATGACAGTTGATAAGATTTAATCAATATTGGTAGAATTTCTAACAATTTATTGTAATGATTACTAGTCCCAAATAAATGTTGGCAAATAGCTTTAACTCACCAATTCACAAAGTTTCATTTTACAGTGGAAAACAACCTGATTTTTCCTCATCACGATGACTAAAGTATATTAAATTCAATAAAGATAATGTGAATTCACATAATTTTGTGGGCATGAAATTTCTTCATGGTTTTGTCACAAAGGATATTTCCTGGGTTCATAAATTTGTGGACTGTCCATTAATGCAAAAAATAGTAAAATGCAGATGATGTAATGCAAAATAATGTTCGAACAGACAAAATGAAATTTTGATGGATCTTATTTTTGTAGATTGACCTAATGGTGTACGCAGAAAACAACGAACATAAAAGCAGCACAAATCATAATGATTTTTCAGTACAAAGTTTATCTTTTAAATACAATGACAAATGTTCTCAAATAGTTGCACTAATTAGAAGCACATAAAGTCTCAATGTCCACGAGTAAACCATTTTCATCTTCTATCTGGAAGACCTATATTTGATGTTGTTTGTTCAAGGTATGCTAGAGGTCCTTGTGGATAAGAGGGTGGGGCTTGAGGTCTCGGCCCTATGGACACGACCGGGTGAGATTGCATTGGTGGTGGTGGTCCCGGCAGTGACTGTGAGTGTATTGATCCGGAATAGCCCTGGTATTGGGCAAGTGCCGGGGCCTGTGACGGTATCTGCTGTATGTGATGAGATGAATAATGCGGAAGTGACCCCGACTGTGCCATGTGGGGCTGCTGTTGGGGCACTGTATGTGACTGGGGTAACTGTAAATTTGGCTGGGTAGAGACTGGATGTGATTGCTGAACCGGTTGCCCTGCAGGTGTGACACCCTGTTGCTGTAGAATTATCTGACATCGTTTCAGCCTCTCTGTGTGCTTTTCTAACAAAGCTTCTTTCCTGGCCAATTCACCTTTCAGATTTTCTATATCCTGCAATAGATTTATCAGTTCACATTAAACTAGAATAATTAATGAATAGGATTCATACACTCCAATTAATATGACAGTTAACAATTTTTCTAATACTTGACCATGAGACTTCAAACTTTATCCAATGTTAGATGGTTTTATCTTCTGAGTATGAGTCATTGGTCTATAAATATAGGCTGTAAAAGCAACAGTAAAAATCTCTTTTAAGCACCAATGACCTTGACCACTGTGACCCTGAACTCAATCCAAAGTTAGAGGAACAACAAATATACATGTTTTTTGTATCTATTACCAAATATGGAAGATATCATTACTAGGAGAAATTTTAGATATATATCAATTTTGCTGGAATCGGTAAGTCAAATTTTCGAAGTGATAAAAAGAGAAATAACTGGTGAAACATGGATGCCACAGTTATGTAACTTGCCATCATGTACTTCATACTGATAAGTGTGGTATAAATAAAACTATATCCGGCTTGCTGGGATAGCTTAAGCATTCATGTCCTTTTTTCTTATATGTCCTAAAAGGGAAATAACTGGGGGGAAAAATGGAAGCCACAGTTATGTAACTTGCCAAATTATTCATGGACTTTCTACTTGTGTTACAGTGTAAATTATGAACTTAAAAATATTCAACTTGCCTTTAGAAAGATGGGCATGCTGATAAAACAGTTGAATTACTATATCTTCAGGGACAAAAACAAACTAGACTATGTACATTATATACAGAAAACAACTGTATCAGAGAACTACATGTATATGTATACAAATATGTTCTGGTCATGCTTTAAGAAATTCACCTTTATTACTTATTTTAAAACAGATCATTAATTGCTGAAGTATTTTTTAAGAAATTCAGCAACTTATACATTGTGGAAAGGGTCTAAATATAGTATACAATGTACAATAACATGTATAAATGAGCCGCGTCACAACAAAACCAACATAATGGGTTTGCGACCAGCATGGATCCAGACCAGCCTGCGCATTCGCGCAGTCTGATCAGGATCCATGCTGTTCGCTATCAGTTTCTCTACTTGTTATAGGGTTTGTAAGTGAACAGCAAGGATCCTGATCAGACTGCGCGGATGCGCAGGCTGGTCTGGATCCATGCTGGTCGCAAATGCACTATGTTGGTTTTGTTGTGACGCGGCTCAAATATCTTACATCCACTAATTGCTGTTCTGGCTTCTGGTAAGAGACTAGCATTCTTTTTCTCAGGAACAAAGCCTCTGTCTGCCGAGACAACTCCAGGAATTTCTGCATGGCATTTTCTATACCTACAATTAACAGACAGAAATTTCATAACATAACATTTAACAGACAGAAATTTCATAACATAACATTTCACATAACATATGACTGTGCAGGTCCCCAATAGTGATAACATACATTGTATTGAACCGCTCTTCAAAACATAAAAGGCATATACAATTTCTCATATGATACCATTCCTCATAACATATGACACCATTTCTCATAATAAATATATATGTGTGTGTGATAAATAAAATATTATATTCTTGTAGATTCAATACTACATGTAAATTTATTGAACTCGTTGAATAAAACAATATGCGCGCCAGAGGCTCGCATATGATTTTATTCAAATCGTCAGTGTCTATTCTAGGATTCCAAAAATGCGGAATTTGTATCGAAAAGTGAGAATTTATTACATTTGTTGATCTTTTTCCTTTCTCTAGGTAAAATTTCCCCCCTGCCTCTGAAAAAATAGGGGGGGAATTCTAAAAAAATGAGTGAATCCCCCCCCCCATCCCCCCTACTAGAATAGACACTGAACTTGTTCAATAAATTTAGTATTAAACCCACACCAATTAAATATCTCTTATATGATACCATTCCTCATAACATATGATACCATTCCTCATAACATATCACTGCACTGTTTCCCCATAACATACTGCAGAGATCTGCCAAGAATTTGAAAGTACTGGGCCCTGGGCCCACTTGGTCTGAAAATGATGGGCCATTTTTACCAAAGTATGGGCCTTGGGAAAATAAGTAAACATTGACCAAAATAACTGTTAAAAAGTTTGTAGATAATTGAATTGCCCCGGTAATAAAACTTAAATCATATTTTATGACAAGTGGTTCACTTATAATTCAGTACTTTACCAATAATTAAAAATTATGCCTACATGGTAACTTTCTAACTAATATTAATTGCAGGCAAAAATGAAAATATTTTTTAAATGGCTGCTCAAAAAAAATTGCTGGTTCTTACTTGTAATGTCTTATATTGTGCATTATCCATTTATTTGTTCCTACTTTGCACCAAATGTCCCTAACCACTGTATATTTTATTGCCCCTTGTATGCCTCTGTGTAGACAGCATACATCAAAGACATTTGCCGACAGACCTTTTGATCATGAAAAAAGTCATGCACAATGTTTCTCTGATTGGTTAATCACCCTGTCAAACATTCTGATGACGAAATATACATCTTTTTTTACACTTCATCAGCCAAA
Source organism: Ruditapes philippinarum (assembly GCF_026571515.1). Lineage (NCBI taxonomy): Eukaryota > Metazoa > Mollusca > Bivalvia > Venerida > Veneridae > Ruditapes > Ruditapes philippinarum. Next base: position 33,823 of record NW_026866114.1, on the reverse strand, counting down.
ACTTGCGTGAACTTGAGTGACCTTAGTGTTTATCAAGTTGAACACCTGTCAGATTATACTGTAACTTACAGCATTTCTTAAAATAGCAACACTTTTTTTTCAGTTACCGATAATCATTTTAAATATTAAGTAGTTGTATAATTTGTTTGTTTGTTTTATTGGATTAAATTTACGGTAGTAGAAATGAGTATATGTGTGGGAAAGGGATTATGAGAAGAAATGCGGTAAGTAGATAACACGGACAAAAGCTATAGGGGAATGGATAAACTAAAGAGTATGCGTAATTACAGAAGCTTGGGTAACATGTTGCTGTTGGTACCAGTTTTGACTGGATGACTAAATAACCCAGCAGACAGTTTTGTTTTCTTATAAGTCTGGCACAGATTTTAGATGCGCCCATGGCCCTTTGCTGCCGATTTTCCTGCGCCATTCTCATTTTTTTAGCGCCAATGGCGCAAAATCGCGTCCTCGGCAGATCTCTGCATACTGAATTGCTCTTCAAAACATAATTTGAAGTAACAAGGCACACCATAAAACATACAAACAACAGATACAAGATGTATGAATTGAAAAAAAAGCCATGCCAAAAAAAAACACATTATATCCTCATATACTTTTGTCTAGATTGAAAGATGGACAAGTCCATTTAATAAGATATCTAGCCGGGTCCTGGTTATAATATTGATTTTACATTTAATTCTTACTTGTTTTTGTTTCTTCAGAGTCCTGGACATTGATCTGCTCCTGGGTGGTAAGGAGTGACAAACAGTTCTGTAAAGAGAAAAAAAAACATGAAAAATAACTCAATGTTAGTAACATTCTAGGAGAATAATGCTCAATTTTAAAGAAATTTCCTGTAATGAAGAAGATTTATTCATTTAAACAGCCCTAAAAAACACCCAAAAATACTTGTCGCTATACCATGCCATTTAGGTGAATTCCCCAGAACTAACGTCTGGAATGTAGGCTACAGGAAGTACCAGGAAAGGGTGTTTGTCAAGGTTCTTGAATTCGTGAACAGCTGGTGAATGTATAAATATGTGAATTTTTTCTGTAAGTTGAGATATAATACGGGGAAGTCAAAGACTGGGTCTGCGAAGCGGGCCTGAACGTTTGATTGCCGGCTATATACAACACATGTATATTTAAAAGGAAATCAAATAAAACAACAATTAAGACATATACAGATTTCTATCGCTATCGGTGAAATTTGATAGTGTCATATCTAGTTGGCCGCAGTTATTTTCAATTAGGCGGGGTATTCCGATAACTGGATAGCTGAACAATCACAACTTTTCGGCTCAATAATAATTGAGGTGTTACAAGTGAAAACGGTAGTGGTGCTGAAATACCAAATGACACCTTTAACTGTTTAAAAAGGAAAATGTAAAATAAAAAGTGAAAGATTTTTTAAACCAACTTCCCCATTCATAGATTTGATAGCCTAGTACTATTTATTACTTATGTATTTAAATCATGTTTCTGGGGTCAAAACTGGACCCGCTCTGACTAGAGTCAATTAACGTAGCAGGGCTCGCGCTGGCAGGAGCCAATCAGCAAATTGGCTCCAGAATAATTTAATTGGCTCAAGAAAATCACGATTGGCTCGAACTTACGAAAAGTATGACTTTTGGAATCTCCAGTCTAAATTTAGCATTTTCTATTTTAAGAATGGAAAAGTACACATTTGGTTTTCCATCTGCAACTTCCGTTTTATCACTTCTTATCTCAAAACACAGCGACACAGTCTACTTTTTTTTTTGTGGGTCATTGACAGGTCTATATTTGTAACTTCCCTTCTGAATGAAATATTGATACGAACAGTAACACAGTCTAATACACTGACCTCGCGGTATGTTAACATGTTTATCAACTGATAAATATGCGGTACAAGTCAACCCGGCCCCAAGTCAACCCGGCCGCAAGTCAGCCCGGCCCCAAATTGGTCAACCCGGCCCCAAACCAATGTTATTTCTGGTCAACCCGGCCCCATTTTTTTATTATCTATTTTGCTTTAAAATATAAACACTTATCAAGAAATGATAGAAATACGATAGAAGTATTAAGAAAAAACTAAACTTTTTTTATTGACATATCATGGAAAAGAAACCTTAATGTGTTCAAATCATTACTTTGTTATTGTATGTAAAAAAAAGAGAATTAAATGGCCAAAAGTGTTTCCATGAACATTTTTATGCCAGTTCATGTTGTTTTTTTACTATTGTTCTTTAGTTAATATTCTAACACTATCGGAAATTTGCCTATACAGTAGAGACAAAGCGTGCATTATTCTACAACAATGCACTCGCCGTTCTTATCATCTCCCTGTGTATTTTCACATTGAGGGCGCCAAAAGTCTGATAAATAAAAACAATTTTTTGTCGAATTTTTTTGTGAAAACTATCTAGAATGAAAGAAAATGGTCTAACTAAGAAAATTAATCCGAACACCAATATCTTTAATTCAGTCGTTAGTTTAAAGTGTTGTTTACGTGACGTCACAATGTAGCGCCAAACAGCGCGTGCAAAACAATCAAATCAAGTACGCTATTTTAATGTCGCAAACGAGTTAAGTTTTACATTTATTTCACTTTTAATAATTTGTATTTCGCTTGAAAAATTATAGAGTGAAATAAAATAAACAAAAAAAGTTTTATCAACGTTTTTAAAATTCGTTATTCTCAAAATGTTTCTACACACGGTAGATTTAACGACAGTTTTTTTTTCAACCCACTGGAACAGCCTTTAAAGAACGTTTCTATTGGAAACTCTGAGACGAAAACAAAATAAACCACCAAACATATAAAGTCCAACTTTAAAATAATAATTATATTTTTTCTTGACGTGTTAGAATGGAAATAGATATAAATTCTTCGTGCATTATTGTATAATAATGCCATTCGGAACTGCTTCGGCTATTATCTATAATAACGTCCTTATCCGAAGACTGACGGAAAGGGCCGAGTAGTTGCAATTGTATATAATAATGCACGGTTTTCGGCCTTCGTGATTATATTACTACGCATTTGAACTCAAACCATGCATTATTCTACAACAATGCACTCAGAATTGATATCTATTTCCTAAATATTCAATTAATAATAAACCATTTTTATTCCATCATACAACAAAATGACCTGAATAGTTTTCTTTGAAAATATATTTTTTGGGGCCGGAATGACCGATTTTGGGGCCGGAATGACCAATTTTGGAGCCGCATTGACCAAATAAAAACACTGTGGGGCCGGATTGACCAATTTTGGGGCCGGCTTGACCAATTTTGAGGCCGGGTTGACTTGGGGCCGGGTTAACTTGGGGCCGGGTTGACTGTAATTCATAAATATGACACTAATTGGTGTGAAAAAACCTGGCAAATTGTTGAATATGTACTGGATAATTGGTCTTAATATTCAATATGAAACAATAACTAGAGGCATCTCAAGATTATCGCTAATCAAATCAGCAGTTGTGTATAAAATTGCGACAAATTATGTTCTGCAGTTGGCCACTTAACCAGTAAATTTTATTGTTGTTGTTAAACATATCAAAGGAATTCCAAGTTGGTTTTTTTTTTTTTGGGGGGGGGGGGGGGGGGTTATGGTCAATTAAATTTGACTTAATTATGACTCAAAAAACATAAAATTGGGGAGGAATTAATTTGACATTTGAAGCTTTACAGAGTATTCTTGAAAATAATTGACCTTATTGTCATTTTCATGTAAAGGGAACCTTGCAGCCTAACTTTTGACAAATGCTATAATTACTGACCTCAAGGCTTTTATATGATTACTGACTGTAAATTATATATGTAAGATTTGTTAATTTGATAAAAATGTAGCTACCAAAATAAAGTTGGATATAGTTTATGTTTTTCTAAATATCTCATGCCGTACCATTGCCTGATTTGAAAATAAAATACAGGCAGGCAATTTTCGCCGTGAAAAATTGGCTCAAAGAAAAAATTTGCCAGCGCTAGCCCTGCGTAGTGTGGATATACAGATCTATATAGGCCTAATTACAGTCTAGTTCAGTCATGTCCGAAATCTGTTCAGTTTAAGGAGAAATTATGCATACAATTAACTTGCAAGAAAGTACAAAAGCAGAAAATATGAATTGATTACAATTTCAAAAAACAAATATATTACTAAAAAAGATGACTCTAATTCATCTATGATGTTTGAATTCTGTCCAATCTTTTCAAACTCAAAGGGCGCAGCCATTTTGGAGCAATTCTAAACTGCTAACGAAGTAGCTGACAATATTGAATATGTGAGAAAATGTTAACGTAAACTGCTGCGAAAGTGTTAATTAAGTTGCCTTGGGTTTAATTTAAAAAATGATAATAATAATAATAGAAAACGCCGGGAAATAAATTTTATTTTTGTAAATCTTTTTTCTTGTTTTTCTTCTCTTTTTTATTGCACACTGAAAAACTACAATAGTTGTTATGTTGACATTGAACAGATGTAAAAATGTTTCAACAATTGTTTATATAAATTATTCAGAGACATAGATAACATCTCTGATGTATTGCTCATATAAAATGACAAACAAATTATATTTATAGATTATATTACATATTTACAAAAATATTTCTTGTAATTGAAAATCATGTAAATTTTGAACCTGGGAGAAAAAAAGTATTTTTTTTCCCTATATTTAAACAGTCTGTATGAAAACAAGATTCTGTATATATACTTAATTTGGACAGAAGTACACCCCCCCCCCCTTTTAATACATCTAAAGACAGCTCATTAAAATTAATACCCGACTCAATTGAGTTCAAGCTGTGAACAAAATAACAAAATATCTAATGGTCAGCACTCTGACTAAGTTTAACTGGTCTGCTGATTCTACCTTACGTTTATAATGTTTAACTAGTCGGCAGTTTTTTTTTTACAAAAGATGTTATAAGTACATGTACGTTAATTGTGCTGACCATATATAGTACAAGAAGAAAAATAAGACTTACATTTATATTACATTTTAATTGGTCTGCAGTAGTTTTATTGTTTTTGCAAAATGTAAAATTTATTACATTTACTAAGTAACATTATTAATAATAAGAAATTAAAAGCAAAATTTCACATTTCCCTATATATCTAACTGGTCGGCAATTTTTAATGGACGTAAAACTGGTCGGAAAAAGAAGAAAATTATGGCTAAAAAACACACGCACATTGATAATATATATCAAACTGACCGGCATATAATTTATAATATATCTTAACTGGCCAGCTATATGGAACATATCTCCGTCGTCTGTCTGTTCGTTTATCGGTTCAAGCAACATACCTAGTATACCCTTTCTCGTCGTCCCTGTCACAACTACATGTATAAGGGCCGCTCCCCTTAGCTACAGTCAGGACATTGGCAGCTGATGATTTGTTGTCATAAATTGACGTGTTGCAGGCATGGATCCATCAGTGGGGTTTAAGGGATTGAAGTCCAGGCCTTTTCTTTCAAAAAGGCACATAATTTTTAAAGAGTTTAATGTCAACAAAAAAGTGGCATAATCAAGATAAATTTTGCCAATAAATCCTTGTTTATTTAAAGAAAACAGACATAATATTAATTATAGTATAGGTAAATTTTCTATAATTCATCTTTAGATAATAATAATAATAAATGTTTCAAATGTGATTTAAACAATTTAAGACTTGAAAAATTGCTTATTTTTAAAGTTAGATAATAATAAATATTTGAAATGTGATTTAAACAATTTAAGGCTTGAAAAATTTCTTATTTTTAAAGGAATAGTGTTCCATAACTCCATACTAGAATAATGAAATGTACGTTTCAAATAATTTGTTTTAAGTCGTTTATCATAATGTCTTTTTTATGTTTTGATCTTAGTAAGTTAGTTTTATTTTGAGATAACGGAATTAGATTAGAAATATATGCTGGTGTTAATTTATTCCTCGCTTTATATACCATAATTCCAGAAAATACGAAGCATTACATGATTTTATCAACTTCAGTGTCCCGTAAATTCGTTATACACAGTTGATGTATATTCTATAATCTATATACATTCTTTTGTCATATATACAACTGATATTTTCAAATTATATATCTATATTTAGGCTAAAAGTAAATTGGTCCATCATGGAATGTCTACAATAACATAGATTATTATGTTGATAGCATTAAGTAATAAAATAAACATTATGTACAACATACGATAGAATGATATGGACGTTTATTGGTAAGTTTGAGGTACATGATCCAATATTACAAATTGTTCTATCAATCATCATATTAATCACCTAGAATCTATCATTATTATTTTTTTCATGATTTTTTTATATGAATATCGAAATAATGCATTTTTTTTAATCAAAATTATATGATATGATTAAGGTTATTCAAACCTGTAGTTACTATTGTGGAGTAACTATTAGCAATGTAAGAGAAATATTTATATTTTATTTGAATCGGGAAATCTGGCATTTTGTACAAAACACAACAATTAACTTTTATGTAAATTTACAAATTTACGGAATCATTAAAGGGAAAGACAAGGTTAGAATAAAAACTTGATTTCTGAAAAAGAATACTATAAATAATAAGTCTGCAAATTTTCTGCCGCCAAATAATAATATTAAACGAATGATAACAAAATTTAAATCGCTAAATCACCGATTTCTACAAATCAGTAAGCGCGGCCATGTTTGTGTATTGACCGTATAAAAACAGGTGCGCGTGATGTCATTTCCCCACATCTTTAGATTCATGATAAATCTAGTTGAATCGTAAGGAAATATTAATTAATGACCAGACAATTTAATTTTCACAGGAGGTGTAGAGGAGATTTTTATGGCTCAAAATACGTAACAATATCAAAAAAAATAAATAAATAAAAAATAAATAAACGTACGGCTAGCCAAAAGTTCTAGCCGTACGTGAGTCACGAACGACTAGCCAGGACGCACTGTACGTATTGTCTAGCCGTACGGCACTTTTCAAAATTATATGGAAGTCAAACGTTATAAAATTGTTGATTTTCATGCTTATCATTTGTTGTTTTATTTGTATGAATTATTAAATCATTTTTGTTAACTTTAAGCACATGGATCGAATAAAAAATGATCGGAGTGGAATAAATAAATAAAAAGAACAGTGAATGAAAAAAAACAAAAAAACGGTGAAATGCAAAAATAATTATATAATTTTCAAAACAGTAGATAAATATCGAACATAAAAGCACAGTCAATCAATTAATTAGCCTTGATTAAAACCTATCCAGGGACTGACAATAGAATTTTAGAATGCCTTTCACGGAACATGCAAACTTTCCTTGATGGACAAACTTCTATACAGTACCGTCGGTAATTGTCGCAATTATCAAGAGCCTAACAACAATCATTTTCAGTGTTTGTTGTTTTTTTTTTTTTTCATATAAAAGGTGTCGAAAATTAAACTTAATGAAACAAAAAAGGATTATTATCAAAATTTTGTAAACTATTTCAATTGGTGTAAATGCAAGCAAAGGCTATTTTTTTTTCTCGACATCTTGCGATGACAAAGATCGATATATATAGCGATCAAGGCGATTAATCTCTAAAAAGTTAACATCCAAAGACAATTAATGCTGTTTCTTGGTTAAAATCCTCGCTTAAAGTCATAAAATAACATATGCATTTTCGACTTCCATAAAATTTTGAAAAGTGCCGTACGGCTAGTCAATACAGCGTGTCCTTGCTAGTCGTACTCACGTACGGCTAAAACTTTTGGCTAGCCGTACGGGCACGTACGCTAGCCACTTCCATTATAAAAACCCTACTTAAACGTGTTCTTAATAGTACATATAATTTAATTTTTGCAGTTTGATTCTGACTTTCAAATTTAAAGGTGTGAACATATGTTATAATTGATGTACACATTTCAAAAATATAAGCAACTCTTTTGAAAAGTAAATTGTTAACATGTCTGTCAACGTATGATGCTGCGCATCGTAATCGTAGCCTAATATTAACTGCAGACAAATCATTTTTATTGGCTGCTCAAAAGTCTAATTTGCATAATTTATTCACACAATTGCTGGTTCTTACTACTTATGTCTATTACTGCGCATTGTCCATTTTAATTGTTCCTAATTTGCACCAAATGCTCCTGTCACACTGTGTACTGACGATTTTTATTGCTCCTTGTATGCCTCTGTGCCGACAAACCTTTTGATCATGCACAATGTTGCCCTGATTGGTTAATCACCCTTGTCAAATATTCTAATGACGAAATAGACATCTATTTTTTTACGCTTCATCAGTGAACTGAATGACCTTAAGGGGAATTAGGTTCCACACCTGTCAAATTATACTGTAGTAAATTACAGCACGTCATAAAATAGCAACACATTTTTTTCAGTTACCAATAATCATTTTAAATAATAAGTAGATTTATGATTTTTTTGTTTTATTGGATTAAATTTACGGTAGTAGAAATGCGTTTCTGTCGGGGAAAGGAATTTGGTATGTAGATATATATTGGATTTAGTTGATATTTTACCTGAAAAAAAAAGATACATGACCGGCGATGTACCCTATTTGGACAGCTTGTCTAGCGAAAATTAAGTACAAAATAAAAGGATATGTCGTCAATTTGAAGAAGTTTCTCATAGTACCCAAATTAAATTTATGGTTTATCTTTGAAAATTAAGCAGTCATTGCTTAAATCATGTGGTGGGATCATCAGCAAGCTTGAATATCGGAGTAATAATAATTAATGTCGCGGCGTCTTCAATTAATTAATTAAAGCAATTCAGTTCCATATGATGTTTTCATAAATAATATATAATGTACGCAATAAAATTAATAAGTTCTTCATCAAGATATATTTCAGTTGTACCAGCGTGTACACCGGAAGTGGGTATTACACGTCACAATCTCGGTCTCGTCTGTCTCGCGAGAATGACAGAACGCCAAAATGGCGGCGCCCATGAACTTATTTCTCAAGTAAAAAATAGTGTCTTAAAACACGAATTTCTCTCTTATAGGGTTGATGTCAATAGGAAAACTGTCATGGTTCCTCTTTTCAAATGATGAATATTTATATTAGACAGACATCAATCCATCCATTCCTATTCCTTTAAAATTAAAACGTACGCCAAAAATGTGTGGTGCACATTGGATGAATCTTTAAAGTCTTAAATTGTTTAAATCACATTTCAAACATTTATTATTATCTAGAGATGAATTATAGAAAATTTACCTATACTATAATATAATATTATGTCTGTCTTCTTTGTTGATTAAGATTTACTGAATGTTGTAATCTTTATAATTACTTGAATATGTCCCTTGTTATGTTTATGTTTTATTGAAGGCCTTGTTGAAAATAAGATTTTGCATTATATGTGTTGTATCTAATGCTTATTAAGTTACCTTCGTTAAATAAAGAGTTTATTATTATTATTATTATTATTATTATTATTATTATTATTATTATTATTATTATAATAATGTGATACTATTCGCAGGTCTCCAAACTCCTCACAGCGGTTACGTCACGCTTTGCTACTTTAACTGTTACTGTACTGATCAGGGGAAGTAACCGCTGCGGGGAGTTTGGCAGGTCTCTAGTAAATCCGGGTCAAAATAGACCGGGAGAGACCGGGATTTACCGACAGGAGACCGGAGAAAAGTACATCCCTGAATCTGGTATGAATTCTATCGCACGGGTAAAATCTAGTATCTCACTGGTTAGCATAAAATGAATTATCATATAAGACACGGTATTATCCTATATTGGACAGTTTTAAAAAGGACGTGTAACGTCGAAAGTGATCCTTATATGTTTACATTGTTCGCTAAATACGTCTTCTTTTAGACTATGCCTTTTGCTTTAGCCGATAGAGGTCGCTTTCTACAGTGAAAGCGGAAGTAACCTTTTAAACCGGTCATAATAATTGATTTTGCGCCTTTAATCGTTTATCTTGTTTTGTTGTTTTAGGAGTTCCACAATATATCAAAAAGGTCACATAGTCTGAAGTTAAGGAATGGCGAAACGGAAGGTAACGTCCCTTTTGGCATTGGTGTTAGTGATGATAGCGGAAACAAATTTATGAATATTTCTCCCCACCCACTACAGGCTAATAAAAAGAACAGTCAATAAATCTGTCTATCTTCCATTAATGTCAAACCCCTCGCGGTGACGTAGACATGACTGTAAACTAATCACCTTAGAGACAGCTATGATATACAAGGGGAATTATGGAACCAGTCCCTAGTTCTTATTCAAGTTATTGAAAAGACCCCTTGGTTCTTTTACATACCTAGTGGACTTTACACCTCCTGTTGGTCTTTACACCTCCTGGACAATTCGGCCTTGGTCTTTACACATCCTAGTTTTTATCTGGAATTTCAGTTCCATTGAAAATTTAAAAAGAATAATTGTGATAAACACCACTATATTTCGGTTGGGTCAGTGACCACCACACTCCTCCCCGTCCTATTTGAAAAGGCTGGCTGCCAGATAAGACCTTTCTAGTATCTAATCCAGCACTCAATACAAGCCTATTGAATGATTTCCTGGATCCTTACCAGTACTGGTACTGTACCCTGCTCTAGTACATGTACCAAATAGGTGATTATCATTAACCAATCACCTGAGCAGCTCAGCTATGACTTGATCAGCTGAGCAGCCCCACTAGGACTTACTCAATTACCTGAGCAGCCAACTATGCAGAATTCTACGACTCACTCAATCTCCTAAGCAGCCCACTATGCAGAATTCTACGACTCACTCAATCTCCTAAGCAGCCCACTATGCAGAATTCTACGACTCACTCAATCACCTGAGCAGCCCTCTGTATAATTTATTAGAATGAATTGTCACCAGTAACACCCAGAGAAAAATTAACCAACATAAGTCTCTAACAATCACCGACAAACATAGTAACCTCCTTCAGGTCTAATTGATTCACTGAAGACTTATCTCTTACTACTGTCAAAACACTCGAACCCACTCATGCACTGGTTCAAACTCAGATGCAAGGATATGCAGCCTATATCTAGAGACTACCGCAACACCTATCACATCTACCAGCTTGGCAGCATAAGCATCCTGAGGATTATACCCCAATCCTCAATATAAGACCTTATCTGGACAACAAATAATCCAGACTCACATTTATATTCAATGACCAACAAGAAGTAACCTTCACCCACAAGCTGTGAAACCACATTACAATAACCACACTGAATCATAAATCTCCAGTTTTATTGCTTACCTCCCAAAAAAGACAACACAATTCCTTTGATAACTCTTATAACTCTGACATTATTTCAAGAGCTAAACCTAACAGATAACATCATGACAATTACTACTTCAGTTCTGCAAGATGCTCATTCTATTTCTGCCATAAGAAATCCCCAACCACGCAATCCAATATTGTACTAACATTTGTAATGATCACTATTAATAGATGCCTGCATCCAAATAGATCCCATACAACTGTCATATAAATTGCTTGTCGGCCTAACAAGCAACCTACCAAATGACATTATAGGTCATCTAGCTTAGAAGAGACGGGAATTGCGTACTTGGTGACCCCCTACATAGCAGTGAACTTAACTGACCAGATGCAACTTGCTTGTCTATATGAGAGCTAACCTTCTCTTAATGGTGACTATACTGTTACCTAACATCTCAGTTCTGGGACTCATATTTCAGTAAATAACACCAGAATGGACTCTAGGGCCTTTTGAAACATAATCACCAATAAGCTCGCAACTCATTATTACTAAGATGATTCCTAGATAATGAGCTTACACTCCTGGGATTCATTCCCAAGGTTCCTTATTACCAAGACTGATTGTAATACACTCAATGACAGATGCGTTTCTAACCTGAAACCCGTAGATTTTGGTTCCTTCCCTGGCAGGCTTCCCAAGACCCTTAGTGACCCAAGTGATCTTTTACTTGCCAATAGCACCACATCTACATCGTCAATAAAGACAGGGCTCATCCGGAAGGGCGATTCAGGCGAAAACTTCGCCGTGTATATTCCAATTTCGCTCTTCCGATTGATCAAAGAGAAGTCAACATCGCCGATAAAATCTTAATTCCCAAATAGTAATTACTTAGCGATGTAAAGAGCAGAGATTGTATCCGCCCATATGACGACCGCTAATTGTCATTATCCAATCAGAGCGTCGCTTTATACTACCCTTCTACCTGTAAGCGAAGCGATAGACCGCCTACTCTAAACAGTAAATAATGAGAGCATCGGCCCGAAACGGTATATAGTTTTGCGAGTTTAATACGGGATTTGGCGATAATTATACATTGTTTTTTTCCCCGATTATCTAAACACGTGCAATCTTCCCTAATTGATATACACGATGCACTTCGATGGTGGGTTTTTAACCCGAGTAAAGGCGATGTGCAATGGATTTTTCACGGCTATCACAAAACTGTTAGTCAATTAAAAATAATCAATTTTATTAATGATCAGCGACCGGATTAAAAACTTAATCATAGTTTTGAATGATTTCAGTCTGTTAACATCAATTTTTACTGTAAATTGTCGCTCACGTCATGGCTACAAGGCGAAATGCCGAAACCGAGCAGTAAGAAAGTTACTGATTCTGATAGTTACACCTACGCAAAAATTTAAAAAGCAATCTTGCGAATGATATGTTGTAGACAGTGGGGGTGTTTGACATTGTTCTCTTTGTAGAAATGCCAAATTTGACACAGTTTACGCACGTGGGTAAGATATCCCGGCTAAACTACATATCGGTCGTATATCATGACAACAAAATTTGTCAGGAAAGAAGTGTTCCTATTGTTTCAATATATATATTTGTTTTAATGTCGTAAATATGATGCTCAGATTAAGATTTATCAATATTGTAAATTTTAAAAAGCATTATTTATAAAGATATTACCGAATTTAACGTTTCATGAAAATAAAGGGAGGTAATTAGAAATTAATTTTCTACAATTTCTCAGTCAAATTTTTCAATAAGAAATGAATGTATGTAATTTTAGTGATCAAATATAATGTGCACAAATGTTTGCAGTACATATTTTACATATTCTTTGATGTTTGAAAATTGTTTTATAAGCATAATTATATGCATATAATCGTGACATTACAACATTCTGTACATTGTAAGAAATTTCTGTTACCAGAACAGAATAGAATAGATATTATTAGTCAATATCCAATGTGACTTCATCTTCCCTTAAAGGTGAGGAAAGTATTAAAAGTAAAAAATATGAAATTGATTTTATCATCATATCTTTTTGTACACATTATTATCAACAAATGTACATGAAAATATATAAACACATATTTAGAGAAAGCTTATAAATAGCTGATCAATAGATATCAAAAATAATTTTTTATGTTCATATTTGCAGCTCAAAAACATTTAGATGCCATTGCCAGATCTACTACTAAATAATTAATCTACTTTTAATTTATACTACCATGAATTAATCTACTATTAATAAATAAACTGGAGAAATATTATAAGTGATGTTAATTGTGTTTATATTATAATTAAAGGATGTATAGCCATGCATGTTAATGCATACACATTGGGTTGTTTCCCTTCTCCCTAATTTTTGCGAGGTCGTCACTTCTCCCTAAAATTTCCCCCCAGGATGAGCCCTGTAAAGGATCCCCCAATTCATGGGCCATCATATACTAATTGACACCTACCACAAGGCAATTTACCGCAAATCGATTTCCCACATGGTACCAGACATTACATCATTTTAAATACCATGATTACGATTTGTTCTGGGCCCCAAATCGATTTCCCACATGGTACTAGACATTACATCATTTTACCATGATTACGATTTGATCTGTGCTGCAGCAACTTACACCGGGATAGATCCTTCAACCATCCCGCCAAATTACCTTGTGGCTCCCAAAACCAATAAACCACCTTATGTGAGTGATCAGTCTATGGAATGCAATCAGCTAAACTATCAGATAAATTAAATTACCCCATGGTAGTTCTTCTCTCATTAACCACCAGATAAATTTAATTACCCCAATGGCGGTTCCTATCTGCAGCTACCCTCACCCCCACCATCTCTAACTGGAAAGAGGTTGAGCTTTTCCTGCTGCTACCCTTACCCCACCAGTACTAATTGGTAAGAGGCAGGCTTTTATTCCCTAAGACTTATTCCAACTACAAGGAATTTCCCTCAAGTTGATTTCCTACATGGCACCCTGGATCCAAACACCATGATTACAACCTGATTTTCCCCCAGATCGATATCCTACATTTTATTCTATCCAATTCCCATCCCCCTTTGGGATTAGAAGAACCACACATTAGAATCAACATGATATCGACCCAACCTTGTAGTCTTAAAACACCTAAAAGCATTTTATAAACTTTTAGGGCTACCCTTTGACCTTAGCTTAGTCAACTGTGAAAGCCTTCTCAAACTTATTTTCAAGTTCCACAACAGCCTCCATCACAGTTTCCCAAGTCACAGAAGAGTTATCTTCAGAAGACTGAACTTCGTAACTATCAGTACTGACTGAAGAAACCCTCTTTCCTTCATACCTTTCACTGCGTTTGCTCCTACCAAAAATGGCCTCATGGCTCTGTTGGTACTTACGGACCAATAATTTGGCTTGTCAGACTGTGGATGAATCATGCATGTAAACATTGAACCCAGCTTGTTGGTCTAATAAACCATGGCAAAACCTACTTATAACCTGACTTGTTATAAATTGGGCACCCCCTGAAAGGCTTTATCGGCTAAGGCACATAACCTGTCTGCAAAATCATCAAGAGATTCGCCCGGGTTTTGAAAAGCTTGATAAAATTGCCCTTGAGCTGCCTCTGGTGAGATTTGGTCACCAAACCCAGCCTCCAGTTTATCGTATAAAGAAGCATACGATTGCACTTCACCACTTTTATGTAAAATTACATAATAATCTAAAGCTTTGCCCTCTAACGTCCAGCACAACGCACACAGTTTATCCTCATTTGACCACTGGCACATCTCAGCATATCTGGAAAACTTAAAAATGAAAGCTTCCCAACTGCCATTGCCATCAAATGTTAAATTCGTGGGCATTTTATCTAACGATAGTCTTGACCTGGCTGTTACAGGATAAACTGGTTCCCATCCCCCATGAGATAATGGCTCAAACTCATTATCCCCCAATGAGGTGGTCCCCTGTTCTTTCCATAGAGACCGCACAGACCTAAAATCAGCAGGAATAGCCTTGGGAACCCTAGGTGTGGTAAACATATGCCCATTATACCCCATGCTATCCCCACCCATCACAGGTCTACCTTCTCTAGGCCCAAATACTGAAGTGCTTTTCACCCCGGCTGACCCTCTAGCAACATCAGGCTTTACTGCCCCAGGCTTTGGTTCCGAAAAGTCTGAAAATGACTGATCCAAGGACCTAAATGACTTATCCAAGGACCCTTCCCCTTTAGAAGCTTCAGTATGATGCTCTAAAGCCTCCTCATTCCTAGGGGATTCTTCCAAAGCCTCATTTGGTGAAAAATCTATCACATCTAATTCCTCACCTGTAAACTTTTTACAACATATTGCAGACAATATGTCGGCTGTGATATCACCGCCAGCCCCCCTTATATATAGGAGAATAGCAGCAACCTTCTTACTAACCCCCGGAATTTTAACCAACTCGTCCTCAGAAGCAAAATTAATCGCAACCTAAGATTTATTGGTGTGGGGGCCTTTTGTGTCTGACCTATCCATTGCCATTGCCATATTTATAATTACTTATTACAATATTTTTATTACAAATAATTAAAAATATCACGCAATTACAGGTCGTGCAAAGTACCACTTAACCGTTACTGTAAACCAATTTCCGAAATAAGATTTATTTTTTTCCACACCTACACAATACTATAATATTGTGCCTTACAGTAACTATTATTAACAAATTATAAGGGGAAATTAAATTTTTATTCAACATGTAATTGAAATAGAACAATGTATTTGTAATGGCTGAAACTATGCAACATAGCATGGTATACATTAATGTTGTTAATGTTTGTAACCTGTTCATAATATTTCTATTTTCAGTATGTAGAAAACAGTAGTTCAGCTGAGGAAAGTGATGGGTCTGAGGAGGAAAGTACTCCAATGAGAGTAACGAGAAGATCTTCAGGTATTATAAAAATGTTTCAACATTATGAACATATAATTGTCAGGGATTTTTTATGCCCCCCGCCATATAATGGCAGGGGCATATAGTGTTACCCTGTTCCGTCCTTCCGTCATCATCAGTTTCCGTTCATTATCTTAATAACCGTTGCACATATTGAACTCAAATTTGACATATAGATGGGATCACCTAAAACCTGTGACAATATCTAATTCCGTGACGACCGTGACGACATAAATCCATGACATGTACCTAAAATCCGTGTCACACTAAATTTACCGTGATATATAATGCAAGGCACTAAATACCGTGACAAACTATATTCTCCGTTATTCGTCTGTCATGAAGGGTAGCTAAAACCCGTGACGATGCAACTAATCCTTATGATAAATAATCATTCTTTTTTTTTCTTCATTTAATGAAAACATAACATTATGACATGTGATGAATTAAGGGAAATGAGTAAAACAAGTGACGATAAATAACAGTATTAAATTCATTTCAAATTTAAACTATATATTATACATTGTACATTACATGCGTTTTTTTCGTCGTATGTTTCTCTTTTGGGGGTGTGTACATTTTGTACAGAAATATGGAATGTCATCACCAGGAATGTCATCTTTTTGTAGACCCTCACATTCTGGATGGTACCATATTTTGCATTTATTGCAAACAACATACAAACCATCTTCTGGCATTCGGCAAGAACAAAACACCTTAAGAAATGCCGTGTATCTGACACCATTCGGGTGCTCGAGCGACCGGGTGCCAGCGGGAAATGGTACAAGCTTACCCTTTTCCAAACATTGAATCAGGTGACCACGAAGCAGTTCTACGTCATACCTTTGGGTGCAGGGATCTATACCGTTGGCTTCCGCAGTTGCGTTTGCAATTGCATAGAGACCACAGTCATTGCCGTTTTCCTGGAATGCACAGTCTATAAAATTCAACACTATTTTATCATTCTTTTTTGGTGGGGTATCTTTTCTAAGTAAATTGCAAATAACTTGCTGGGTAGAAAAACTTAGTGATGTGAAACCTGAATCATAAATTTTTCCTTCCGACTTGTTATTTGTTTTCATAGTGGATAATATCAGCCAATGTGACCCACCCTGTTCTGGCATTCTGTTGACGATCTGAATGAAATTTCCAAAAGCACGAGTAAACGTTAGAGTTGCTGCATTAAGGCAACTGTCCAGCCCCCATATATGTGGGAACTGTGTCTTTAGAAGAGACATCGCCGCATCAATCAACCGATCATTTAACCACTCTGTTGGTGAATACAGGATACTTTTTTCTTCGTCCTTAAGTTTAATCTGCCCAATATCTAGCCATTCTGGTCCACTTACCGATGTGTTGGACTGTACTGGCTCTCCTGGTTCAATATTCTGTTCAATATATGCCGCTTTCCCGTGGATCCGATACCTTAACGGCTAATATGGCGCATGCGCAGTTCGTGTCACTATTTTTGTGACCTAATTTTCATTTTCAGCCACAGAAACTACTAAACAGAAATAAAACAGAATGAAAACACCAAAACTATGTTGATTTGTTGAAATATTTACCTCAAAGTAATTACTGCCCTTGAATCTTTGTCATAGCAGACGCTTCTCATCGATCCGATACTCTATTGGTCTCAGTGTAAAAAGAGCTATAAAGGTGGACAACTTTTGGTGAACTACAGGTGTGCTTAAAATTTCAGTCCTGTTATGTCATTTCAAGAAAAAATGTGCACATGGCAAGGGAGCTGTTCATTAAAATTACTAAATTAACATGTCAACTGTTCTCAAAACAAGAATATAAAACAAGTATTTTTTAACAAATAAACACATAAGTCAACACTTAAACTTGTGTAACAGTAACTATAAACCAATGAATTATATAAGCCCATGTAATAATTTTGAGATCAGGATGATCATTGTGATTAGGTGGGGACCACTTTTTACAGACACAACATAGGTCTTCATCTGCAATTTGTTCATCAAACTCAGAATCGCTATTTTCATCATCCACATGTACAGGTATTGCTTGATTTGATTTACATGTTCCACTAGTTGATGGCTTCGGGCTTCCAAATTTGAGTGATTTTTTAGGATTGGCATTTTTCTTAGATTTATGTTTCTTTTTTGGAGTTTCATTTTCCTTATCTTCTAAATCAGTATGAGATGATGGTGCTGTCCCTTTCAATCCCTCTTGGTATTCTTCTAGTTCTTTCAAATAGCTGTCCTCTGTAATTGCTCTCCCACTAGGTTTAGGTTTCTTCATTTTCTTCTTCACCTCAACACTACCATTGCACTTTTGACATAGGTTGTTGACATTTTCAATTGTCTTTGTACTTGTAGACTCTGTTTTCTTTTGTAAGAACTCTTCAACAGCCTCTTTCCCGTGCCTTAGCGCTTTCACTTTTTTAACTGGTTCTTCTTCCCTGAAGCCTTCAGCTGGAAAAAGCTTTTCCATTGGAACTACATCCTTAGACAAAGGATAAATACCTGTCTTCCGGAATCCAGCTTGAATGTTAATAGGTGTCATCGCCTTCAAGTACGCCTTACATGCTATTTGACACATGTCATATCTGGTGATAACCTGTCCAATATTCTTCTGCATGAAGGAGGAACATTCTGAGTAGTAGAATGTCTTGAATGGGCCAAAAAGTGAAACATCCAATGGTTGAAGAAAATGTGATGAGTGAGCTGGTAAACAGAAAAGAATCAAATTTCGAGATCTTGTCCACTTAATTAAACTTGGTGAAATGTGTAAAGAATGACCATCAAACAACAGAAGAATCACTTGTGAATCATCAGTCCCTGACCTTGCATATGGGAGAAAGTGCTCCTTAAGATATGTTGAGAACAGCTCACCATTCGACCATCCTGAATCAGACATCTCCCCTCTTGCACCAAAGGTTGCTCCATTCATCAAGTCACTATTAAATCTTTTTCCTTTGAACACAAAGAAAGGTGGAACAGTATTACCAATGGCATTGACACAACCAATGAGTGTTGTTGTGGTAGAGCGTGGTGAAGTTACTGCCTGTGGTTTACAATCTAAAGATGATATGATGTTTGGTGGCCTATGATCTGGTTTAAGTCCTGTTTCATCAAGGTTGTATATGTGCTGTGGCTTATCAAGTAGATCATACTTGACCAGAATATCATTCAGGTTTTTGTAGTAGTGGGCAACAGATTCAGGGGTACAGTATCTTGCACGGTTGCTATCCAAACTACTTGGAGATAGGGATGCTAAACGGGTTTTCCACCTATTTAAAAAACCATACAACCAGTTGTTGCTCATGGGTTTGTTTTTCTCTTTCTTTCCCATATCAAAAGCCAGTTCACGTGCTATCTGTTGCAGCTTAGTGTTGGTATAACCATAGCCAAGAAGACTCATTGCCTCTAAATGCTCCACAAGAACCTCCTCCTCCTCCTTACTAAGTGTAGTAATACCCCCATGGACAAAATTATTAGCATCAACACGACCATCAACACGATCTCTTAAGGTGGTTAATGGGACACCAAACAGTCTTGAAGCCCTTTTCACAGGTAACTTTTTGTCTTTCACTGCCTCATATGCTTTCAGAAGGGACTCAGGTGAATATCTACAGTATCTTCTGTCAATCTTGATTGGCTTTACCTAAACATAGGTTATAAAAGGCTTTGATAATGAAAACAAGCATTATTTTTTTAATTGGTTTTTAATTGGGATCTATCTATGAAAGGCTTTCAGTTCAATGGGCTCTATCACATGATAACAAAAAAAGTGGTCCAAGTTTTTTGGCACATACTGTATCACTAAAGCTTTTCGTGACTCAGATCAAAGGGAAGTAACTTTGCAGAGTAAAATAAGCAGACATATATTTTGGTTATTTATGATAAAAGAGGAATTATTGAAGGTGTTTAACATTATTTTCATGCAAAAACATGTTTTAACTATTGCTGGATATGATTTTACCTGTTTTTTACGCATGATTTATGTGTTTATTGATAAACGCTTGTCCGACGTAAAACTTGCATATAGTTCGGATGTATTCCTTGGCGTCACGAGCTCGTATTCGGTACGGAAAATGACGTATCGGATCCACGAGAAGTATCGAATCGATGAGAATAAGGCATATATAGTATACGATGGTTCTTCCGGCGGCTGAGTCGTCACGGATTTTTCCTCATGGTCCCGAGTTGGTAATGTCACGGGTGAATCTAATTTCCGTGACGATTGATTCGATACGGGTTTTTCGACTTCATCCGTTACGGGTGACTGTAATTTCCTAGATGGCTGTATTGTCACGGGTTTTTCAACTTCATCTGTCACGGGTGACTGTAATTTCCGAGATGGCTGTATTGTCACAGGTTCTTCAATTCTCTGTGAATTTTTGTCAGGGGAAATTATGTAATCAAAATCATCTTGTCTAGGTCGTTTTCTTCCTGCTTTTTTCTTTTCATCTAAACCTCTAAGTGTTGTTAGGTTGGGTTTTGTTTTCAAGTTCACTTCCATACCTATAGATTTCTTAACAGCTATTAAATGATAGCAATGCGTGTTTCCACACGAACATGACTCGGGGAATAGTGTTACAACCTGAGCCTTGTCATCTTGTCCTTATATTGTAAATGTACCTAGCCTTGGAGCGAAAACGATTCTGTCATTTTTTATAAGTTCATCGGCGCATGAGAAGTTAATATCAATCTTTGGGATATTTGGTTCTGGATGTGCGTCATTTTCTGCATTAGAGACAAATTGGTTTTCACGAATGCCATTTATAATATCTTCTGGTTATGAAACTGTAAATTGGATAATTTCTGAGAGATCAATTTTAGCTGAAATTTATTGAGGTTTTATAGTGTAGGTACCAATGCCTGCGTGACCACGAGAAATTTCTTTAAGATAATATTGATGAAGACTTAGAAATGACAATACTACCACATCTGCTGGGGCTTCTTTCCATTTATTGAGTTGTTTAAATACTTTGTTCATACTTTCGCTCTGATTTTGAGTTATGCCACTGTATGGGTCGTACTTTGTAATTTTTTCTATTGCCCATTTTGAAACCTTCCCAAGTTGAGGTAATATTCTTTCTTCAAAATACTTTCGAAATTGTTCATCCCAGGCTGTATTAAACCGCGGATTTTTGCGTGGAAGACCCACAGTGCCTTGGTTTATCCAATGATGTCCGTCAGCTCGCCAATCCTGTGCTTTTAGACTGTCCCCTTTAAAAATCCACGTTTCGCCACCTCTTGGTCTAAAAGGAAGCGCCGATATCGGCGGTTCGGACCGTATAAGCCGTAGAATTTGGTCTGTACTCAATGACATTTAATTCTATGTTTCTACCATCTTTACTGACGTCGTTACTAAGTCAATCACGTGACGTTATTGTAATATAAAGTTGTGATCGCAACGTGATAGTAATGTAAATTAAAAGATAAAACTAAAATAATCATTCATAAAATCAAATAAAATCTTTAGTATCTTATATTTAAATAAATAATCTAACTTAACAAAATAACAAAACCCGTGACATAACCCGTGACAGTAAATTATATTTTCCGTGATGATGCCGTCACGGGTTTTAGTATATCTGCATATAGATATGTCATGAGAAAATACAGGTCAAGTTCGAAATTGGTCATGGTTCGATGATTTTTGGCAGAGTTATGCCCCTTTTACGTTGAAAATAATATGAAATTTTCAGTTTCCGTTCATTATCTCCCCAACGGTACAACACATTCAACTCAAACTTGACATATGGATATGTCATGAGAAAATACAGGTCAAGTTCAAATTTGGTCATGGTTCGGTGATTTTTGACAGAGTTATGCCCCGTTTACTTTGAAAATAATATGAAATTTTCAGTTTCCGTTCATTAACTCCCCAATGGTACAACACATTCAACTCAAACTTGACATATGGATATGTCATGAGAAAATACAGGTCAAGTTCGAATTTGGTCATGGTTTGATGATTTTTGGCAGAGTTATGCCCCTTTTACTTCGAAAATAATATGAAATTTTCAGTTTCCGTTTATTATTTCCCCAACAGTATTACACATTCAACTCAAATTTGACATATTGATACGTCAAAGGAATGCGCAGGTCAAGTTCAAATTTGGTCATGGTTCGATGATTTTTGGCAGAGTTATGCCCCTTTCACTTTAAAAATAATATGAAATTTTCAATTTCCTTTTATAATCTCCCCAACAGTATTACACATTCAACTCAAATTTGACATATGGATATGTTTTTGGAATGCGCAGGCCAAGTTCGAATTTGGTCATGGTTCAATGATTTTTGGCAGAGTAATGCCCCTTTCACTTTGAAAATGATATGAAATTTACAGTTTCTGTTCATTATCAACCCAACAGTGTTACATATTCAACTCAAAATTGACATATGGATATGTCAAAGGAATGCGCAGGTCAAGTTGGAATTTGGTCATGATTCGATGATTTTTTGGCGGAGTTATGTCCCTTTCACTTTGAAAATAATATAGATACATCTTAGGAATAAGCAGTTTAAGTTTGAATTTGGTTGTGGTTCAATGATTTTGGACAAACTTATCTTTCCTGAGTGTTGGAAAAATTTTGAACTTTCAGTTTCAGCACTCATACTTTTGTGGAAATGTATATAGCCATTATTTTGGCTACAAAATTAATATGCAATATGCTATTTTCAAAACGTTAAGACTGAATAATTTCAGTGCCTTGAACATTGTATAAAAATGGTTTGTGTTAACATTGAAAAGTTTTAAGGTTTTTGAACTAAGAATGAATTTGTGCAAACAAATTTGGAACTAAATATTATAACATTTGAAATTTTGGCTGCATGCGGGGGCATCCGTGGCATGATGACACATTTCTAGTTTGTAATTTATTCATAGCTGATCAGGATCCATGCAGTTCGCTATCTGAGTTTCTCTACTTGTAATAAAGTTGGTAAGCGAACAGCATGGATCCTGATCAGACTGCGCGGATGCGCAGGCTGGTCTGGATCCATGCTGGTTGCAAACCCATTATGTTGGTTTTGTCGTGACATGGCTCAAATTATGTTTTCTTCCATTTCTTAGAAATAAAAAGAGTCATAGTAATAGATGTTAAAAGGTGTGCATACTTCGGGTAGGGACAATGTTGTTGTATATAAACCTAGATAATATTGGTGAACACAAAAAAAAGAACTGTAAACAATAATCTTGATTTCCATGCATTTTTACGGAATCTCAAACATATTGATACATAACATTACTTTCACTTTGGTAGACTATGTATTAAGCTTATACTGAAAAACATTTTTTGCTATATATATATATATATAAAACTGTTGTCACTTTTATCATTTGTAGGTCAATGCTCAAATAACCCAAAAATAAGTTTCTTAGTAAAATTTCTGGAAACAAAGTAACATTATTTCATGTTAATGAACCTATAAATGTAATCAATGGAACATATACCAAGATGTTTCTCTGAACACAGAACAAGTGGCTTTGATATAATTCTTTCATACATTTAATTTAGTTTTAATGAAAGAATTGTTATTTTGTAAGTTAATATTCATATAAAGTGTAAAATAATGTAATATAGAAAATGAGGCCAGTGATACCAAGATTACCTATAAAAGTGACTATAATTATAATTATGCCCCCATTTCGAAGAAAAGGGGGTATATTGCTTTGCACTTGTCGGTCCGTCGGTCCGTAGACCAAATGGTTTCCGAGTGATAACTAAAGAACCCTTAGGCCTAGGAACTTCAAACTTGGTATGGTGATTGGTCATGACCAGTAGATGACCCCTATTGATTTTGGGGTCAAGGGGTCAAAGGTCAAGGTCACATTGACCTTGAAAGCAAAAACGGTTTCCGATCAATAACTAAAGAACCTTAAGGCGTAGGAACTTCAAACTTGGTATGGTGATTGGTCATGATCAGTAGATGACCCCTATTGATTTTGGGGTCAAAGGTCAAGGTCACATTGACTTTTTAAGCAAAAACGGTTTCCGATCAATAACTAAAGAACCTTAAGGCCTAGGAACTTCAAAATTGGTATGGTGATTGGTCATGATCAGTAGATGACCCCTATTGATTTTGGGGTCAAGGGGTCAAAGGTCAAGGTCACATTGACCTTGAAAGCAAAAACGGTTTCCGATCAATAACTAAAGAACCTTAAGGCCTAGGAACTTCAAACTTGGTATGGTGATTGGTCATGACCAGTAGATGACCCCTATTGATTTTGGGGTCAAGGGGTCAAAGTTCAAGGTCACATTGACCTTGAAAGCAAAAAACGGTTTCCGATCAATAACTAAAGAACCTTAAGGCGTAGGAACTTCAAACTTGGTATGGTGATTGGTCATGATCAGTAGATGACCCCTATTGATTTTGGGGTCAAAGGTCAAGGTCACATTGACTTTTTAAGCAAAAACGGTTTCCGATCAATAACTAAAGAACCTTAAGGCCTAGGAACTTCAAACTTGGTATGGTGATTGGTCATGATCAGTAGATGACCCCTATTGATTTTGGGGTCAAGGGGTCAAAGGTCAAGGTCACATTGACCTTGTAGGTAAAAACGGTTTCCAATCAATAACTAAAGAACCTTAAGGCCTAGGAACTTCAAACTTGGTATGGTGATTGGTTATGACCAATCAGATGACCCCTATTGATTTTGGGGTTAAGGGGTCAAAGGTCAAGGTCACATTGACCTTGTAGGTAAAAACGGTTTCCGATCAATAATGAAAGAACCCTTAGGCCTAGGGACTTCAAACTTGAGATGGTGATTGGTCATGATCAGTAGATGACCCCTATTGATTTTGGGGTCAAGGGGTCAAAGGTCAAGGTCACATTGACCTCTTAGGTAAAAACGGTTTCCGATCAATAACTAAAGAACCCTAAGGCCTAGGAACTTCAAACTTGGTATGGTGATTGGTCATGACCAGCAGATGACCTATTGATTTTGGGGTCAAGGGGTCAAAGGTCAAGGTCACATTGACCTTGTAGGTAAAAACGGTTTCCGATCAATTTACTAAAAACGCTTAGGCCTAGGAACTTCAACCTTTGTGTGATGAATGGTCATGACCAGCAGATGACCCCTATTGAGTTTTAGGTGAAGGGGTCAAAGGTCAAGGTCACATTGACCTTGTAAGTAAAAACGGTTTCTGATCAATAACTCAAGAACACTTAGGCCTAGGAACTTCAAACTTGGTATGGTGATTTGTCATGACCAGCAGATTACTCATATTGATTTTGGGATTAAGGGGTCAAAGGTCAAGGTCACAATGACCTTGTAAGTAAAAACGGTTTCTGATCAATAACTAAAGAACGTTCGTCCTAGGAACTTCAAACTTTGCATGCTTATTGGTCATGACCAGCAGATGACCCCTATTGATTTTGGGGTCAAAGATCAAGGTCACATTGACCTTGTATGTTAAAACGGTTTTCGATCAATAATAAGAGAACCTTTAGGCCTAGGAACTTCAACCTAGGCATGGTGATTGGTCATGACCAGCAGATGACCCTATTGATTTTGGGGTCAAGGGGTCAAAGGTCAAGGTCACATTGACCTTGTAGGTAAAAACGGTTTCTGATCAATTTACTAAAAACGCCTAGGCCTAGGAACTTCAAACTTTGTATGATGATTGGTCGTGACCAGCAGATGACCCCTATTGAGTTTTGGGTCAAGGGGTCAAAGTCATGACCAGTAGATACTTTATAACCCTTATTAATTGTTTGATCACTGGGTCAGAAGTCATGCATTATAACCTTATCACATGACTAATTGGCTGCTGATAGGGGGCATACATGTTTTACAAACATATCTTGTTATTATTCATTTTCAGTCAATCCGGTCATAAATACCCCAACAGGCAACAGTTCTACAGCACCTAAGGTAAAGAAAAGAAAGTTGTCTGGATCATCAACAGTAGAACCAGTAGAAGTAGCACCGAATACTGAAATTGAATCTGATGCAGAGTCTGAATCATCGGCCGTTACTCCACGTACAACAAGATCAAAGGCTAAAGAGTCTCCCGAGACGAAATCAAAAGACAAAAGTGCAGTAGTCTCAAATACAAAATGTAAGACCAAAGAGTCTATTGAAGGTTCTGAAAAGACAGAAAAAATAAGTAAAAGCAAAAGTGTTATTAAAGACACAGATTCAGAAATTGGGGAAACAGATAATAAAAATAAGACACAAACAAGTGCGGACACAATCTCAGAATGTGGGGATATAGAGAAAGAAAAAGCGAAGACAAATCGATCTAAATGTGGAAAAGCGGGTAAGGCTGGGAAAGGCAAGTGTAAGAGCAAGTCGGTAACAAGTAAGAGCCCAGAGGATCCTTTAATGGCCGAGTGGGCGGATAAGCGACCAACACCATCCATGGACTATAATGAAACAAATGCTAAATGTCCTCTGCCAGGTTGTGATTCTAAAGGTAAATTTGAAAGTGTTATAAGGCTGGCACCACAATAGATATTGGTTTGAGGATGTTTGTCAACCTGGTTGTCTGGCCCTCTATGTTTGCATCTTCTTTTAAACCAGGGGTCAGTGTCGACATCACTGTCACACTTTGGTTAATTTTTTGCATGTAAGTTGGTGTCTTCAAAACTACTGAAGAGAATGGGTTGAAACTTATTTGAGAGAGGTCGTCACTGTCCAAGGCCCATAACTCTAACATGGATTTTAAATATGAGAATTTTGTCCCTTTCTGAACTTAAAAAAAATCTTCATGATCTAAGCTCTTGTTTCACTATCAAATACTGAGAATAGTTGAGTATGCTGTTCAACTGACGGCTCTTATTCATTTTTATGTTTATACCAGGGCTGTCATAAGGTCATTTTGGCAAGTTGCTGTCTGCCATTTTTAATCGCACATAGGGAAAATATTCAGTAATGGCAAGTGTTGTGCGATTTTATCTGTTTACACAAATGTTTTCTCTTCTGCATGGGCATTATTTATGCATGCATGATTACTTATTATTTACCTTATGCCATCAGAAATAAAGGAAATGGAACATTCTATTTGTATTTGTGTACCATTGTTATAAATTATAGGCATAGTAATCTCTGATTCAAGGAACAAAAGTCCTGATCTTACTGAAGAACATTATTGCAACCTTAGAAAAAAAAAATTAAAAGATGAAAAATTTATATTAATTACATGAGAATTGATAATTACCTTAAATGCAAACTTTTTAGGGCTATGAATGTGCTTGTTATTTACTTTGTCTTTTGTAGGTCATCTTACAGGAAAACATGAATCACACAGGACATTGTCTGCATGTCCTCTATATCACAATACAACAGCACAGGAATGTAAGGTAAGTGGTTATTATTTTATTTCCAATTGGATTAAAAACTCGTTTACACTAGAAAGTTATATGGTCAGTTTTAATTTGTATTGGAACCGGGAACTTGTATTATGGGTGTTTGGGGGGGAAATAATTTCAGCTATGTTGACTATTACAGGGCTGGCAAAATCTGATTTTGACTTACTTTTCAGTTTTACCTGTTAAAGCATTTCTTTACTTGTCCGTATGATACTTATAAAGAAAATGTTGGAAAAAATTCATTTGTTCATACAGGCTGTACTACAACCTAGGCAATACGGACAATTAATTTTGCCACTGCTGCTATTTTCATCCAAAATTTGTGCTACTGGTATAAAAAGAAACTGAAAGTCATAAATTTGCAAAGAAATTAATTAATTACTGGGTAATTATCCAGTCATTTGCAGAGAAATTGATAATTGATAATTACTGGTTAATTATCCAGTCATTTGCAGATAATTGATAATTGATAATTACTGGTTAATTATCCAGTCATTTGCAGAGAAATTGATAATTACTGGATAATTAACCAGGAAGGCCATAATAAGTTGACTGATTGCCTAGATACGGGAATAAAAAATGTTTTAGAATAGCCTCATTATAAGTGATATTTAAGTACTTAAGATATATAAGTATTAATGGTTGATTTGATTACAGGACAGATATGATGAAAGACAGAAATCTGCTGATGAAAGACAACTCTTCATTAATTCACTCACAGATAGAAAGGGTCTACGCAGACAGGTAAAAGATTGAACTTTTTCTTAGTGTTTAATTAAGATTAGATGTTTTACACACAGTGTATTGTTTAATCATGTTACGCTATTATGCCACTCTATTTACATAAGTATATGGGTAAATTGTCCAGCTACATTCGGTGCTTATTAACTTTTGTCATCAGAAACCTCTTTAGTTGTAGGAGATATTTTTATTGTATGTACATTCAGGTTTATCATTTACATGCTCAAATTAACTGTTTAACTTTAACTTTAAGTATCACATGTTAAAGTTAAAACAGCTTTAATATCTTCTGTTTGTTAATATATCACATGCTAAAGTCAATGTAGCTGTGGCATATCTTGTTGCTTTGGCATATCTTGTTGCTGTAGCATATCTATTTGCTGTAGCATGTCTTGTTGCTGTAGCTTATCTTGTTGCTGTAGCATATCTATTTGCTGTAGCATATCTTGTTGCTGTAGTATATCTATTTGCTGTAGCATGTCTTGTTGCTGTAGCATATCTTGTTGCTGTAGCATATCTTGTTGCTGTAGCATATCTTGTTGCTGTAGCATGTCTTGTTGCTGTAGCATATCTATTTGCTGTAGCATGTCTTGTTGCTGTAGCATATCTTGTTGCTGTAGCATATCTTGTTGCTGTAGCATATCTTGTTGCTGTAGCATGTCTTGTTGCTGTAGCATATCTTGTTGCTGTAGCATATCTTGTTGCTGTAGCATGTCTTGTTGCTGTAGCATATCTTGTTGCAAATGTATCACATGCTAAAGTCATAGTAACTCTAGCATCTTATCTTTGTTACAGCATGCTAATGATGATCAGAAAGCTAAATTAGAAATAATAGAGAAGGCAAGGAAGAACATTCCAGAGGAGACCGATGAAATCAAGGCATCACATAAAGAACATTCAGACAAATATGAGAAGTCCAGACAACCGTTACTAAATGGTTTAGCCTCGGAATACGATCTAAAACTATTTTACGACGCCCAGGCTAGAGCATGTGAACAGCGTGTAAGTATAATTGTGATAATGGGTCAGATCAAAGTCTGCCTGCTTTGTTTAATTGGGAGAGGATTTTATTTTTATTACATGCTTTTCGGTGGTTTATAGAAATATATCAGTGATATAAAACTGGTAATTTCACTGTTTGAAACAGTGAAATTACCACTTTGATAATTTCACTGTTTTGAATTTAAGCCCCTTACGTTGTTTCAGTGAAATACCAGCGTGGGCAGTACTGGGTACCAACTTGATGACGTGACGTCGTAAATGACGTCACGTTGTATTATTATTTGGCGCGCTTTTCATTCAGTTTTAGGTTGCGCCACTCGTGAAATATACCTTTTGGTGCTCACTCGGTGAAATATATTCCGATCTTACACTGAACTAAACATATATCCTCTATATAATCCAGGGATCGCTGATTGATCCTTGCGAGAGGAGACATTTCCATGTGACATTTGATCTCAGATATTGAGTCTCATGGTCATTTGTCTCTCACTGCTGATTTAAAAATCATGCAGGATTAGTAGTATGGTCACTTGTTGAGAAATTTATATTTTTACTGGGTAGTTGTCCAGAAAAAACAGCTAGGTGGAAAAACAGCCATGGAATTATTAAAATTGTCAGATCAGCAGTTTATAGTACTGTGTGTGTGGATTATTCTTGTCTGGTTTAGTACTATTTGCAATGATAAAACTTTTAAATCATTTAAAGATCCTGTATGTTTTGTGATTGATATTGTTACTGTGTGTATACCACACTTGCAAAAAATTATATATGTATATAATTATGCAAATAAAACAATGTTCAAACATCGAAGAGTATGTAAAATGTGTACTGCAAATATTTGTGCACATTATATTTAATCAATAAATTACATGCATTCATTTCTTATTGGAAAATTTTACTTAGAATTTATAGAAAATAAATTTCTAATTACCTCCCTTTATTTACATGAAATGTTAAATTTGGTATTATCTTTATAAATAATGCTTACTGGAACTTACAATATTGACAAATCTTAATTTGAGCATCATCTTTATGAAATAATTCCATGAAAAAATTGTGTTACAGGATCTTTAAATGGAATGTGTCTAATGAATGTTAAGGTCACAAAGATATTAATTGTTCAGCTCTAAAGCTGGTATTTCTACAGTGATAATGTAATCATTTGGCACAGATGATAAACACTCATTTAGATCTATGCGCAGAAGTAACACAGATAATTGTCAAAGATTATTGCGTCTTTCTGTGACTGTAGGAATTAGAATCTTGCAGGATTTTTGTAATGAGTGACTTCGGTTACATTTAAGTACCATTATTGAATATTCCACCTCCATAGCTCAATAGGGAGACCATAGGATTAGTAATCCAGACTCTTTATTTGATCCTCAGGTGAGGAGATATTCTCAGTGATGTTTGATTAATTGTTCTTCGTACATTTTGTTTAATGATCATTTGTCCTTTACTGCTATTTTAGAAATCATGTGACGTTTTGGGAGACATTGGTAATAAATTCAGTATTGTCCAATAGATAGATCCACTGCTGAAATATGACCAAACAATGTCTTAGATAATAACTTTAGTGTAAAAATTAGAAATATGAACAAAACAAATTCTCAGTCTTGACAATATGTAAAAAATATCTTTGTTCAGTGTTGTTATACATCTATTTATAAAACACGATATTTGTTACAAATAAAGGAACATGAGATGAGCGTCCATTATCAGCGGTTTGACAACCAGGAGTATCGAATAAAGAAACTGGAGATCGGTCGATACGAGATGTCAACGTGGTACTCCAGCCCTTATCCCGACGAGTATGCTCGTCTGCCTAAAATCTACCTGTGTGAATTCTGTTTGAAGTATATGAAAACAGCAACCATATTGAGAAGACATGTGGTAAGGGTCTTATAATTTAAATTATAGTGTATTCTCTTTACAAGGGAAAGGTGATAGATATCCTCTTGCATTTAATACTCTTAATAAATAAAGGAGCTTAAATTGAATACACTCGTTATACCATTATATAGTGCACATGTTAAACATACTGATAATAACCATTCCAGTGGGTCATCTACTTCTTTGATTTTCCACTGGTCCTGTTGAATAAGCAAACAGCATGCTAATGATGATCAGAAAGCTAAAATTTTTCCTACATGTCCTGACGCAGGTTCTACCAGAAAATGCAAGCAGACGAGGAATTTTCGAAGTCTAAAAGAGGTTAAATTGATAGGCTAAATGTGTATGAAGTAATTATATCTTTTTAAGGCTAAATATGTATAAAGTATTTTGTTTTTACAGGCTAAATGTGTATGGAGACACCCTCCAGGAGATGAGATTTACAGAAAAAATAATATTTCTGTGTTTGAAGTGGATGGAAAGAAAAACAAGGTTTGTTTAATTGATTTACAGTTTAACTCTGTAAATATTCGGCATTGCATATTTTGCTGATGGCTAGAATGTTTCTCTCTTCAAAATTTTTTAAATGGGTGCAAATGTCACAGGATGATATTGTTAAAGACTGTTGAATGGACACACCAGACATGTTCAGCTTTATTCACATCAATTTTTGTCATTTCTGACAGATTAAAAGATAGATTAAGTTTGGATTTTCTCAAGATATTCGTCAGATTTGAAAAAAACATGTGGATACATATGCTAGGACATAACACAGAAAGTCCATCACTATGTTTGACAGTGTTACACTTGAGACTATTAATATGAGCCGCGTCACGACAAAACCAACATAATGGGTTTGCAACCAGCATGGATCCAGACCAGCCTGCGCATCCGCGCAGTCTGATCAGGATCCATGCTGTTCGCTTACCAACCCTATTGCAAGTAGAGAAACTAATAGCGAACAGCATGGATCCTGATCAGACTGCGCGGATGCGCAGGCTGGTCTGGATCCATGCTGGTCGCAAACCCATTATGTTGGTTTTGTCGTGACGCGGCTCATATGTAGTGTTGGAAATAGATCCCTTTGGTTATTATAGTAACTATTCATAAATCTTAAAGGTGTGTGAGAAGTCATAATTCCATTATATTGAGTGAGTAAATATTCTTTAGACCTTAAATCCATAGTAAACCAGAAACCTCAGTAAACTGGAATGATTGTCCTGATCTTTGTCCATTTTAGTGAATTTTATATGAAAAAAAAATCAGTTTTCACATTAGCAAAAAATTAGGCGGTGAAAAATCCTACTTTCACATTTGATAACCCTTACCTTGTTGAAAGCCAAATTGATTTGCTCTTGCTGCCAGTATAGAGTCATGTCAGTCTGACCTTAATGCACTCTTACCAACCTCTATACTGGTGTCTGACTATCTTAATATACTTCTTTATATCTCCAAAACTGATAATGAACAATTACTTAAATAGAAGCTTGACAGGTCCATTTAAGAATTGAGTAAGTTACGGGTAGAGTAAAGTCATATCATATCAGTGATTCATTGTTTTGTCTTTCAGGTATATTGTCAGAATTTATGCTTGCTGGCCAAGTTATTTTTAGATCACAAGACACTATATTTTGATGTTGAGCCATTCCTGTTTTATGTGATGACAGAAAATGATACACATGGTTGTCATATACTGGGTTACTTCTCCAAGGTGAGACATTAATGCTGTATAAGCTAGCTAGCTGCTGTCTGAAAATTAGGGAAAATATAAAAAAAAAAGTAAATCCAAAATAGCTGAGTGAAAGAAATATGTTTGAATGGTGCATGCATGTTAGTATTGATAAATTGTTAAAAGCCCTTGTTAAAATAGCAGCCTTATATTTTGTTCTGGAACATTTTTATTATATGCCCGAAAGATTTTCTGGCATATTATGTTATACCCCCTGGCGTCCGTCCGTCTGTACGTCCGTCCGTCCGTCCGTTAGCAATTTGGTTTCCGAAGCATAACTTAAGTTCCATATGGCCCACAATATTCAAACTTCATAGGATGATTGTCCATATTGGGTAGAAGACCCCTATTGATTTTGGGGTCACAAGGTCAAAGGTCAAGGTCACTATCGCCTTAAAACTGAAAACAGTTTCCGGAGCATAACTTAAGTTCCGTTTGGCCCACAGTGTTCAAACTTCATAGGATGATTGTCCATATTGGCTAGAAGACCCCTATTGATTTTGGGGTCACAAGGTCAAGGTCATTATTACTTTAAAACTGAAAACAGTTTCCGGAGCATAACTTAAGTTCCGTTTGGCCCACCATATTCAAACTTCATAGGATGATTGTCCATATTGGGTAGAAGACCCCTATTGACTTTGGGGTCAAAGGTCAAGGTCATTATTATTTTAAAACTGAAAACGGTTTCCAGAGCATAACTTAAGTTCCATTTGGCCCACAGTGTTCAAACTTCATAGGAAGATTGTCCATATTGGGTAGAAGACCCCTATTGATTTTGGGGTCACAAGGTCAAAGTCACTATTACCTTAAAACTGAAAACAGTTTCCAGAACATAACTTTAGTTCCATTTGGCCCACAGTGTTCAAACTTCATAGGAAGATTGTCCATATTGGGTAAAAGACCCCTATTGATTTTGGGGTCACAAGGTCAAAGGTCAAGGTCACTATTACCTTAAAACTGATAACAGTTTCCGGAGCATAACTTAAGGTCTATTTAACCCACAATATTCAAACTTCATGGGATGATTGTC
>NW_026866113.1:0-25915 GCF_026571515.1 Ruditapes philippinarum | reverse complement strand
TCACAAGATTTTCACATTATACCCTGGGGTGTCAAATTAGCCCTGCACTAGGGTTCATAGATTTTCCTGATATGTATGTAGTTAAAACTTAAAATCTTCTCCTCTGAATTGACAAAGACTAGAGGTTAGATATTTGTCATGAAACATTTGGTAGTAAACCTCTACCAAAGATTATTCACGTTACAGCCCAAGGGTCAAAATTAGCCTCACCCCTGGGGTCATATATTAACGTTTTCCTTATATGTATATAGCAAAAACTTTTTAAAAAATCTTTTTTATCAGAAGGTTTAAGGCTTAGAGCTTAGATACTTGGTAAATAATATCATAAGTACGTCCTTTACCAAAGTTGTTCAAATGTTGCCCCTAGTGAAATAGCACCAGGGTGTCATAGGTTTTCCTTAAATGTATAAACATGTATAGAAAAAAAAACTTAAAAAATATTCTCCTCTGGATTGACAAAGGCTAGATGTTTGATATTTGGCATGAAACCTTTACGTGTGTAATAAACCTCTATCACTATTGTTCAAATTATAGCCCTGGGGTCAAAATGGCTCTGCCAAGGAGTCTTTTTGGGTTTTCATTATATGGTTTTTTATATATAGTAAAAAACTTTTAGAAAAATCTTGTCTGAAGGTACAAGGTTTACCAGGCACCATGGTTCTTAGGATTTACTTAAATGTATATACATGTATAGAAAAAAAACTTAAACAGTATTCCCCTCTGAATTGACAAGGACTAGAGGTAAGATATTTGGCATGAAGCATTGTGTAGTCGACCTCTACCAAGATTGTTTTAATTTTAGCCCTGGGATAAAATTTGCCTTGTGGGAGGGTTTGGGGGGGGGAGTCATTAATTTTCGTAATGTACTTGTAGTAGAAATTTAAGAATGTACAAGGCTAGAGCTTAGGGCTTTGATGCCTAAATTTTGTCAAGTACAAATGCTTTTATTTTGAATCAATAATTGCACTATGGAGTGCATTTTTTCCAGTGAATGCGTTTTGCATGTAAACAAAAATGTTCACCTAACTTTTAAGTCTTGCTGAATGATTCAATACCACATTTTTGTAGACTATAAACCCACATGTTGGTCTTGTTTTTAAAGTAATAGATAAAATCACTGAAGACTCTATTTTACTATTTCAGCATTGTATACTGCAGATAATAAACCGGTCTTTGCAAACTGATTTCTGTATTGCTCTTCAATTTCGCAAACCATATAGTCTTACCTGGAAAAGCACAGCACTAGTCTGTAGGAACAACACCTCTTTCTTGTCCTATTAATAACTTGAGAAGAAATAAGCCTAGATTTGTGTTCGAAATTGATTGTAACCAGAAGATGACTTCTATTGAGTTCAGTAGATTAAAATCACATGGTCTTGATGTCAAGCAATGTATACATCAGTGCTTGCAGTGCTTTGATTAAATATAGGGGTTATAATTCCTTGTCCCCATGCGGTGGGATATTCATGGTCATTAAAAATCTTATTGTATAATTTATTGAGAAAGGGAGAGATTATGTCAAATGTCGATTTAAAAATTTCAGCGGGGAGGTTATCTAATCCCGGAGCTTTGTTACTATTTTGCATGAAAACAGCGTCACGGATTTCTGCATTAGATATTTCTAAATCCAACGAAATATTATTAGAATTCGAATTTTCGGGGATTTGTTGGTCGTTATCGTTTGTTAAACCGCCGCCGAACATTTCTTGGAAATGTCTTTGTAGCTCATCAATTGTCAGAGAACTTGCGGTTGGAGTTTTCTTTTTATATGACTTCTTAATAGATTTCCAAAAGTCACGCGGTTGAGAGGACGCCAAGCTACTAATTCTACGACCTTCTTGTATTCTATAATTACGACGCGCTTTCTTACTAATCCATCAAAAATTTAGTCCATACAACTTTTAATTTGCATTTTATTCCACAAAAATTACTGACTGTAAAACCCATGTCTTCATACTTTAAGATCACGTGCATATATTTTTCTCTATATATCTAACTGGTCAGCAGTTTCCCTATATATCTAACTGGTCAGCAGATTCTACTATATGTTTAACTGGTCAGCATTTTCTCGCCTGAATGTAAAGAGCGTTAAATTTGCTGACCATATAGAATAAGAAGACTTTTACGGCTTAAATCAATTTGAAATAATATTAAATTGGTCAGCAGTGTTTTTACTTAATTAAATGTCGACATAATTTTATAAAGTATATTGAATTTCCATACATTATAAAATGAGTAACAATTTCACGGCAAAATATATTTTTCTCTATATATCTAACTGGTCAGCAGTCTCCCTATATATCTAACTGGTCAGCAGATTCTACTATATGTTTAACTGGTCAGCATTTTCTCGCCTGAATGTAAAGATCGTTAAATTTGCTGACCATATAGAATAAGAAGAGTTTTACGGCTTAAATCAATTTGAATTAACATTAAATTGGTCAGCAGTGTTTTTACTTAATTAAATGTCGACATGATTTTATATAATATATAAAATTTGCATACATTATAAAATGAGTAACAATTTCACGGCAAAATATATATTTTTCTATATTTCTAACTGGTCAGCAGTTTCCCTATATATCTAACTGGTCAGCAGATTATATTATATGTTTAACTGGTCAGCATTTTCTCGCCTGAATGTAAAGATCGTTAAATTTGCTGACCATATAGAATAAGAAGACTTTTACGGCTTAAATCAATTTGAAATAATATTAAATTGGTCAGCAGTGTTTTTACTTAATTAAATGTCGACATAATTTTATAAAATATATTGAATTTGCATACATTATAAAATGAATTACAATTTCACGGCAAAATATATTTTTCTCT
This sequence comes from Ruditapes philippinarum, assembly GCF_026571515.1. Lineage (NCBI taxonomy): Eukaryota > Metazoa > Mollusca > Bivalvia > Venerida > Veneridae > Ruditapes > Ruditapes philippinarum. The sequence goes on along the minus strand of NW_026866113.1, from coordinate 23,083 downwards.
ATATATCTAACTGGTCAGCAGTTTCCCTATATATCTAACTGGTCAGCAGATTCTACAATATGTTTAACTGGTCAGCATTTTCTCGCCTGAATGTAAAGAGCGTTAAATTTGCTGACCATATATAATAAGAGAGTTTTACGGCTTAAATCAATTTGAATTAACATTAAATTGGTCAGCAGTGTTTTTACTTAATGAAATGTCGACATTATTTTATAAAATATATTAAATTTGCATAATGAGTAACAATTTCGTAGCATTTAAATATATTTTTCTCTATATATCTAACTGGTCAGCAGATTCTACAATATGGTCAGCATTTTAATAACATATTTTTGACTGTTTATTGTATTTTGTCATAGATAAATCAAGAATGACACGTCGCGTGTGAAATCGATTTTAATATGACCTTGGGGCATATCGATCTCGATAAATTATCAGTTTAATGGATATCTGTGGAAACATGTTGTTTATAATGTAATAAAAGCTTATTAACTATAACAATTAGCACATTATTAATTTTTGTTCAATATTACTTATACAATTATACGAACAACAAATAAGGAAACAGAAATCACTTTATTTCATATTTGCACTAAATACGACATAATAATTATATTTTGTTAAAATATACATTACGTATATGTACATGTATATATTTTAACCTATGATGCATAGTTTTATACGTACTTGAAACAAATTATGATTTTTCGTACATCATATTTTGACTACATTTTTAAAATTTTAACCAATATATAACACATAGAAGAAAATTCATTAAGGTACTTAAATAAAATATTAATAAAAGTGGCGGCATGGCCGAGTGGTTAACGCTTCGGACTAGTAATCTAATAATCGCTAGCCTCATAGGTTCAAAACCTGACAGGGGCAAGTAGTTGTTTCCTTGAGCAAGAAACTTTACACTCATTGCTCAGTACTGGTTGGTTCCAGGAACGGATTCGAAAGTGTGTTTATAAGCTTATAGCTTCCTGCACAATCGAACTAAAATAAATTCTGTATAAACCAAAATATTATATCAAAATAAATTGAGAAATATACAATATATATCAATTGAATTTTTTATAATTAATATGTATCATTTGTGATATTGACATCTTGAAAAAACATTTTATCAAGTATTTCTCGACCTCGCCTGTAATATCACCAACGGCAATTTGACACCTTCAATGTTTCCCTTCTTTGTGTAACTGGTCAGCAGTTTTCGATAATCCTTCTTTGTTTAACTGGTCAGCAGTTTCCTATATATTCTATATCGTCAGCTAATTCGTCAGCAGTTTTAGTGCGACCCCTTCCATGATCGCACCGTTTGTCGGTGAGTTAGTAAATTCTGACCAAGCACCGGTAGACGCACGACAATGCGATACGATATTATTCCAAATGTCGCTTCGCATTGTCGAGTGTCGCTTCGCGTTGTCGAGTATCGCTTCGCGTTGTCGAGTGTCGCTTCGCATTGTCGAGTGTCGCTTCGCAATGTTGAGCGTCGCGGTGTAAAAATCATAAAAATAACGCGACATTTACTCGACATTTTAAAAAATGTCGCTTCGCGATGTCGAGTGTCACTTCGCATTGTCGAGCGTCGTATCGCATTGTCGCGTTGTCGTTTCGCATTGTCGAGTGTCGTGGTATGCACTTCTACCAACCTCGACACTCGACAATGCGAAGTGACAATGCGACAACGCGAAGTGACATCGCGACAACGCGAAGTGACATCGCGACAACGCGAAGCGACGCTCGACAATGCGAAGCGACACTCGACAACGCGAAGCGACATCTATTAAATGTCGCCCTTTTTTACCGCGACATTTCTAGGCAACAGTGCGACATATCGTTTGACACTGTCGAGCGTCGCTTCGCATTGTCGCATATCGCTTCGCGTTGTCGAGCGTCGCTTCGCATTGTCGCGATGTCACTTCGCATTGTCGTGTGTCTACCCTTAGACGCGACGGACGACATTCTAAATGGCACGATAAGGACACCGTATGTGATGTAATGTTGATATTTGTTTGATTCCGATAAAAGGTGTATCCATTGTCAATTTGTTTAACGTAAAAACAAAATAATAAATGGTAACAAATAATATGATATGTAAAATAATACTTGACATCTGTCGTCAGAATATTTACAAATATCGCAAATCAAAAGATATCAATAAAAACAAATATGAAGTGACAATGACATAAATGAGTTCATACGATTTACAAATAAATGAGATACGGCCAGCGGTCATAACATTGGGTGAACATAACATTTCACATCAAGTATCGAAAATATTAATCCAGGCAAGTTTGGCATGCCCTCAAAAACAGAAAAATGTGGGTACGCCGAGGTGTAGCATATCGTACTCATTGCATTTAGTATATTATCTAAGTTGGCATCTTCATTTAAAATGAGCTCACAAAACAAATAACACACCAGGGCTTATAAGACAATTTTTATCGACTACATTTCAGGCGCCAGACGCTATCAAAGAGTCACAATATTTGGTATATAATTATTATGACAGATATAAGAATCATTTGTTACAGATGTCATCTTGCCTTGGGTGTTAACTTCATACAGAATTACAAAGGGCCCTTTTGAAAGCTCCTCTCTGTATTGTATACAATCATATACAAATTACTCTAAAAACCATCGAGGATAGTTACGTGTCTACTCTTAAGAGCACCTTTATTTGTGTTTTAAGAAAAACGCATGAATGAAGTTTAATTTTGTGAAAACAAAGCATGACACCATAGTTATGTTTATGCTATTATAGTACCTTCTTTTGATGTTTTCACTTGTTGGGTGGCCCCAGTATTCCTACTTAGATACAGTTAAATCGCTTTATAATATGTTGTCTGCATTTTAATATGTACCGTCTTATCTGTGATATGCAGGCTTTATAAACTTTGATCACCTTTCAATGTTTCAATTTATTTTGTTTCACACAATGATTTCTCGTTTCGGGCAAACACATTTACGCCGCTTTTCATGGAATGACACGTACGATTCACATTAAAGATTCCATGATAACCGCCGTAAATAAAAAATGCCTATTTCGTGTCTAAAATGTTAAATTCTGCCTAAGCCGGTGCTAAGGGACCGGATAGGCAGACAGGTAAAGCATTAATACAGTGCGACTAAAGCACGACGTGTTGCATTGAATTAAGATGATGATAAAAGTAAAGAAACAACTTAAACATGTACATATAACGAAGATGTAAGCTCATATATAATATATAAGTTGCATAACATGTGAATATTTAAGATTTTTTTCACAAAATTCTTGTATTGAATTAAGATGATGATAAAAGTAAAGAAACAACTTAAACATGTATATATAATGAAGATGTAAGCTCATATATAAGTTGCATAACATGTGAATATTTAAGATTTTTTTCACAAAATTTCTTTCTACATACATTTTGCTAGATATACATAAACTTGAGAACTTGCTAAGAATACAAGTTATTTTATTACTACATGTACTATAAGAATAATAGAAAAAAAGAAAATAAGATTGTTGGATTAAAATAAGTCCCAAATAGGCTGTTTGGAATGGACTGAAAGTTTGTCATATTTTTCCATAGCCTGCAAAATCTGATGTGTAAATGACATTGGCTCACGTGTCATTAATCAGGGAAAAAGTTTAAATTAACATATAACCAATACCAAAAATCCCATTGGTCTAGTATTATTTTATAGAAATAAGAAATATTTGTGATACATTGTGGACGATATTACATATATTGTCTACCAGCATACCATGCCAATATTTTCCAATTATTTACCGCACATTATTACATTGTAACATCTATAAACCTTGTACGATTACATAATAAGATGTCTAACAAACTTAAAATCTCATTATTGTCGGATTATGATGTCTTAAGATCGTATATATTTGAAATTGCTTTCTAAGAACAAGACATGACTAATTTTCCCTGATAAAGTTTTTATAAATATTACTTTGTCCGATATAAATAGAGGATATTTGTTTGTTTGTGTGTAAGATGAAATTTTATTTCATCGAGTGGGCTTTAAAAACAGTATTCTCACGATGGCGTAGCCACGAGTGAGAATACTGTTTTTAAAGTTCACGAGATGAAATAAAATTACATCTTACACAACAAACAGACAAATTTTCTTTTTATTTTATGCTTAAAACAAGTTAAAACAAAATTTGAATAATTTTAACGTTAATTTTAAAACTGTTTCCCCCCATTGAGAGCCCCATTTATTCGGAATTTCTCATTAAAAACAAGAAGTCTTGAGCTGAAAAAAAAGTCCGCCAATCAACATTAAATGACGGTGATATTTATTCATTTTATTAAAAAAATATGAATGATCGCTTGTTTTAATAATAAAAACAAACAACACTTGTAGGAGAAAAAGAACTGCGAATTTATATTAGACCTGGCTTTGTAAATTGTAAGCGGCAGCCATTTTTTAAAGTTGTGTATTTCATGGGAGGAAAATAATTGTGTAAGATTCAGAGGGATACAATTTGGATTTGTTATAATATAGATAAAAACAGAATCCCTAAAGAAAGCCCAACACGGCAAAATTGAAAATGTTGCAGGCTCGGTTTGATTGAGCCTGTTCATGGACGTTACTGGAAAGTGCAAGTTACCGTCCACGCCCCCTAGCACCGGCTTAAGCAGAATTCAACATTTAAACATGAAATGGTAAAATTTTGAATTTAGAAACATCCGCAGATGTATTCATACGGCGGTTATCATGGAACCTTCAATGTGACACTTCCGTGCCATTCCATGAAAAGCGGCGTATGGTCCCCAAGTAATAAAAAGCGTGTGCCCTAAACGAGAAAACAATGGGCGGAACTAGATAAAATGGAATTTTGAAAGGGGATCAGAGGTTATGAAGCCTGCGTATCACAGATAAGACGTCAAAAGACAAATTTAAAAAGCAGGCAACATATCCTAAGGGTGATTCAACATTATTCAAGTAGGAATATTGGAACCACCCAACTAGAAAATGCCGAAAAATTGAAACTAAAAATACCACACGCACAACAATAATGTCGTGCTGAACGATCTTCAAGGATCGAAAATATAACATCATTGATTAAATGTACGGGGAGACTTTTTACAGCCGCCACACGGCACAAATAACACGGATGTGATCATAAAATAGATAAAAACAGAATCCCTAAAGAAAGCCCAACACGGCAAAATTGAAAATGTTGCAGGCTCGGTTTGATTGAGCCTGTTCATGGACGGTACTGGAAAGTGCAAGTTACCGTCCACGCCCCCTAGCACCGGCTTAAGCAGAATTCAACATTTAAACATGAAATGGTAAAATTTTGAATTTAGAAACATCCGCAGATGTATTCATACGGCGGTTATCATGGAACCTTCAATGTGACACTTCCGTGCCATTCCATGAAAAGCGGCGTATGGTCCCCAAGTAATAAAAAGCGTGTCATACACATTTTTAAAAGAAAGAAAACTTATTTGAGGATTGTAACAGACTAAAAATAAGTGTTGACAGATGTGAAAACATTCAGAAAAGGAGCTAGGAAAATGGAAAACTTGGAAGCTTGCTCAAGAACGCTCGCTAGCTGGGTTGTTTTACTTATTCGACGAGTGATGGCTGTCAATGCTTTTCAATTATTCATAAAGCATACGGCAGTTATTGCTCGTAGGATACTTTAATATGCCCAAATGTCATCAAGAGCAGTTTTGCATGGGGAAGGAATGTATTTTTCAGACTGTAAAAATTAAACAAAAAATTTAGAGACGAAATTTGGTGATTGGAATTTGAATGAATAGAAGTAAGTTTTCTTCTTTTTATTACTTTTGACATTTAAGTTATTTATCAATTTCAGCTTTGCTTTTTTTTAAACAGCCTGACATTGTCAGAATTGTCAGCAAAAATAAAATTGAGGTACCACATGGGGAAAATCTTAAAAAAGTAGTTTCGTCATTGAAAAGAGTGAAATTATATTTTGATAATTTTCACTGTGAAATTACCAAATATAATTTTCACGGATAAATCAGTAATCCACTGAAAAGCATAATATAAATCTCTATCTTTTTCTTTATAATAACTGTCAATTTTGAGCTCTTTTTCAAAACTTTGATAATAAATGTTTTATTTCGAAATTATCATTATATTGAATTTGTCTAGCAGTTACATTTTACTTCAGTGAATTAAACATTTCGCTCTGTACGATTCTATTATTTGTAGACTCGATTGACTATTACAAACAAAACCCATGTGATAAATGTTTTGTGTCAAAGCTTTATGATTTGTCCGGTTTAGGTATGTGTTACATTAGCAGAATCTCGGAAAGTTTGGTGTAGGAGGTACGTGATATATTGTTCAGTTGCTGTGATGACATAAATAGCTGTTCCCTATCTCACTGTCTGCGATTCTGTATAATTTTCTCTTTGAATTCGACTGGTTTCGATTGAAGTTAATTTCATGCCCCATATATGTGATTGCTATGGTTGTTGTTTTGGATATTTCGTTGAAGGAATTTAGTTAAAATATTAGTGTTATCAATTTTCAGAGTTTTAAAAGATCTTAAAATATGACGGAAAATCTAAAATATTTACTAAGATAGCTGATTGAAAAGCAAGATAAATTTAACGTTTGGAAGTTGTCTTCGGCACAGACATGCTTCTTTGTATACGTAATAGACAGGCGCAAATTTAAAAACATTTATTTTTTACTACTTGTTTTATTTCTAGGACGCAGACTTGGTCTTATTTTGGGATTGTGGATTCGGATAGATTAAAAGTGTTAAAGCACCTGAAGTAATTCTTGTTTTTTTTACTTAAGTTTTTTTTTATAAATTCTTCTAAGGTCTTTTATGAATTGCCGAGTATACAGGTATTTAACTGTTGTTTTTTCAACTTTTAGTTTTAATCGATGTTTATTATATTAATATCATCATGTTTAGAATCTTTATACGATAAACCTTCATATGCATATTTTTATTGTTTTCATTGTAAACGTATTGCATGTCCCAAAAGAGTTGTTCTGAATTACCGGAGATTTTCAAATCAAGTATGCAATACATGCCTTAAATGAAGCAAACAATAACCTTAGAATAATGTCCTGTTACGTCTTTCATAAAAATATACATACATGCATATTTCTCGAATATGTAGGTTTGTATAATTTGTATTTTCTACAATAATACAATTGTAGCATTCTTTTTTCATTGTTGTTATATTTATATCTAATGTTGTTATATTTTTTGTCGTTCAAGATCAGTGGTTTTTGTGAATCAGTACTTTTAAGCGTTGAGCATTGAGTACCGCTCAAGCTTGTGCCAGGGGGCGTGAGAGATGTTGCACGTTTTCATTATCCCTCATGTACAGACTCAAACCGATTCTGCAATTTCCATGTAGTTTTGTTGTGATTAATTTTTCCGAAGGATCTTACTTCCAGATTCTCCTCACTTCATATAATAACATTATAAAAGCTATAAAACGTATATGATTAAATTACAAAGGCATGTTATGAATTAGAAAATATATACCTTTTTATTGCAAACGGATTTTGTGAACAAATAAAGCATGCCGTTGGCATTTAGATTACTTTCCAAGACATAAAGACGAAAATGCCATTTAGTACACAAACTAAACATTTAAGTGGAATTTGATGTGCCAATTACAGCACATAATGTACATCAAAACCTTAAATGTATGACCAAAGAAGAAAAAAAAAGTTTCGTAATTATATATGTTTTAAATGCTTTACTGAGGTCAGATAACCTTAAATGGCTTTATTACACTCCTGTGTTGCCGTTTCACTTATAACAATATCAACATTTTAAACAATTTTTTGCAAAAATATTCAAATGATAAATTTCTATCAATATTAGAATAAATATAAAGAATATGCCCATTGTTGTCCTATCCACTTTAAGTATTGAACTGAAAACCGATATTTATTCAAATTTTAGATTATATTGCGTTTTTATATGGAGGCTTTTCGTTGCCAAAAATCCAGCCTTTAAAACTTAACAGTGCATACTTTGGTTCTACTAAACAGATCTCTGGTCCCTCCGTTTCGTTTTGTTTATTGATATCAGTTCAGTTTTCATATAATTATACAAATACAGGAGCAAAAACATTATATAAATAAAACATTCAAAGTAAGGATGATGAACAGCATGCAATATCTAAGAAGACAACTTACATGTAAATCACGAGATATAGTGAAAATCACACCTTTTCGGTCAAAAGTTGCGGGTCGACATGTTCTAAATAAGTGACGGCCGGCAAGACATGTATTTAACACCTCGTAATCGTGATAAAGGCAATTATGGTTAACTGGTTGTAACCGATTAGTTTGTTATGATAATATTGTTTTACTTTTGCCGTCTTTAGTAACGATAAAAAGAAACTAACTCGTGAAATAAGTGAAATGAAATGTGCCAAAGTACTAGATAAATCACGTTTACCTGGCATGTAAATTGTAACAGTGTTATCTATATAATGATACGTGTATGTGTGTTCAATTTAGTAAATGACTACAAATAAATGCTGCATGTAATTGTTGTTCTTTTTCAAATATTTTATTAATTTATTGTTTAAAATTAATTTTGTCCCATAATAACCATATAAATATTTTTGAACATTGCTTAACAAGTTTGAAAAGTAATTGGCCAATCGAACTCAACCAATTACAATATGCATAAATCCTATGTCCTACGTGATAATAGTTCAACGATCTCTGGAACAAATTTTCACAGGCCCTCCAAGTTCGAATTTAAATGGGAACGTGAAGTTCAACTTTAGTTAATTACATACTACTTTTATATGTAAATAAGGTTTATGAAGATGTGAGGTTTAGATTAATCACATCGATATCAGCTCAAACACTTCCGTAAACATGAGCTTGAGGGCATATAGGGCAGTAAATAATATAAATTATTTTACTTGGTGGTAAAAAATGTATAAATATACATCTATAATTATTTACATGTATTCAATCTATTGAACTAGTTGAAAACATTGTTAATGCGAGCCTAAAATTGTTAAATAAATTAAGCATTAAATCTATGTAATAATGTGCTTGTGTCCAGCAGACCCCCAATCAACCCCCCCCCCCCCCCCCAAAAAAAAAAACACTTTGTTTTTCATTGTTTCTTTTATTAAATAATCTCTTCTTGGTGAAAAAAATAAACTACATAGGCGATACAGAACTTAAAAAGCAGGTAACAACCGTTTTTTTTATTGTTTTAATATTATACAACTTTTGAATAGAAACACAGCTGCGAAGATAAGGAGTGATACATATGGTAAAATAACAAACGTGTAACTTTTCTATGAAAAAAGATATACCTATCCAGAAGAAACATCTTTTCAGGCTTATTACGTTTCACACTCTGTAATAATAATAATAATAATAATAATAAAAATAATGATAATAATTATAATCATAATAATGATGATGTTGATGGTGATGATGATGATACTTATTATAATAATAATTATAATAATAATAATAATAATAATAATAATAATAATTATAATCATAATAATGATGATGTTGATGGTGATGATTAGGATGATGATAATTATTATAATTATAATAATAATTAAAATAATAATAATAATCACAATCATGATTATAATAATAATCATAATAAAAATAATTATTAAAATAAAAATTATGATGATGAGGATGATAATAATAGTAAAAATGATGATAATGATAATAATGGCAATGATGTTGATGATAACGATGATGAATATTATAAGGAATACTACTACTACTACTTCTACTACTACTACTACTACTACTACAACTGATTAAAACTTATAATAATGATAATAATAATAATAGTAACGATAATAATGAAAAATTAATAATAATAATAATAATAGCAACAAAAAGATAAACGTAAAATCTAACAAAACATATCAACCGCGCCTTGACAAAACCAACAAAGTGCATCTGGATCCATGCTAGTCGCAAACGCACTATATTTGTTGTGTCATGGTGCGGCTCATGTATATATTCAGACAAAACAAGCACGTTTTATTTTATCTTTAATGAATATTGTAAGTTAAAGTGTTTACCATTCAATCAAAGAATCGTGGGTTCGAACCATGCTTGAGTCAATATCAAGTTACCCTTAACATGTGTAACACCATCAATCATTAGCGTAATCTCTTTTCTATCTTTCAGCTGTACACTTACCAGTTCCTACAAAAACATATCTCATTTCTGGGTCTGCAAAGCCAATGTCATAGATGTGCTTCAGATCGGCGGAGATGAGGTCCCACGGTAGACCCGTCAGATCAACATTGGCACCTTCATCTAGACCTGTTATATAAACCATTTTCTACCGATAATACAAACTACATGTACGTGTTTTCACTTTGCTCATGCAAACTTTTAGAGAAGCGGTGGCCTAGTAATAAATGTGTCTGCCTCTCAACCCTACACGGGTCATGACCATGCTTCTTCATATAACACCAGAACTGGTTGGTTCAATTTGTAAATATTGACAGAATGGCATACCCGAAATAAAAAAAAATCTATGATTCTGGCTCGTTAAGAGTTATCATGGATAATATGCACTGTTGATTTCCCTTTCGTCCAAGATAGAAAAAATAACAATAAATCGATTGGGATTAATAAAACTTTTTTTTGTCTTTCAATGTTGATATATCTCCATGTATTTGAACCGCTTACAACAGAAACATTAGCCCTGTGACTTTTAGTTTGACAAAATATCATCAAGACGTCATGCATATTGTTTTCTTTGCAAACGTCCTTATGGAAACGTATTGCAATTTCATAAAATAGTACAGTTCAATGTATTATTGGAGCATAATATTTCTGCAGATAGCAAGTGTTGTCCAGTACATTAAGAAAGACAAAATGTAACGAGAAATACTGTTGTGAGAGTAAGATTAGGCAAAATATGCAAAAATGTCTCCTAATGCTGCAGACACGCAGTGAGAATATGGTGATAAATACTGCAAATAAATCGTACAAAAACATTTTTTACTTTTATTTAAATGTTCGACTTAGTACATTTTTCTTGAAGTTCGATAATTTTTTTTTAAATATTTTGGCTCGTCTTGAGGCATATTATGAATATATATTTTCTTCGTGCTGTTTTGCCTTATTTATACTTTATTGTGATGTCATCTCTTTTATTACCATAGGGACGAGCTATTTATAGCTACTCTGACCGCTACTTTAACAGCTATTGACTGTATAAGTCAAATAAATATATTATGGCAAACATATTATATATTTTATAGAATATAAAATACCGCAAACCTACCTTGCTCAGATTCAGAACTGGAAGAATCACTGTCACTTCTTTCTATAATTAAAACATGATGATACAACATAACAATAATATAACTAATAATCAAAGTTCGTTGAGTACATTTTTCTTATCTTTAAAAACATTGATATTTCAAATTCTAAAAATCTTTATATTTTTCCATTGTTTAAATGTTTTTCGAGCATCTGCCATCTTAATGGTTCAAAATCATGGTGTTAAGAACATTAAAATTGAAATAATAAGAGTATTAAAACATTGTCAATATTCATTTATTTTATTTTTGCAGTTACCATGGTAATAGGGTTGTCTTGTTACTTTACGAATTGTGTCTCTATATATTTCTGTTGTATTTGAATTCCTTTAAATTAAAGTTTGTTTTTACATATGAAAATCGTTATCCCCTGCCACCCGTAGCTGATGATTTATTTAAGTAAAACAAGGGTGCCATAGTCACAAAATACGCCCGTTTACGAAAGCTTTAGATGGAGATGGGGGCATTATGGACAAGTGTTATCTAGCAAGCAAGTTTTTATTCTTGGCACTGTGTTGTTAAATGAACCTTAAAACAAATCAGTAGGGAAGATATGCACAGGATGTGTGACCTTGACCTTGGTCGCAGGGACCTGAATTTTATGCACAGCACTCAGCCTCACAATGATGAACATTTGTGCCAAATTATATTGAAATCCCTCTATGCATGTAGAAGTTTTGCTCCAGACAAGCGTTTTTCTATGAGATCTAACTGTGACCTTCACCTTTGACCTAGAGACTTGGTTTATGTGCAGGGCACTACGTCTCATGGTGGTGAACAATTCTATAAAGTAACATTAAAATTCCTCCATGCATGTAGAAAATATGCTCCGGACAACATCTGGATATTTAATCATCTCCAGTGACCTTGACCTTGCAAATATTAACCTAAATTAAATGTGTCACACCTGTAGTCATGATAGTTACCATTTGTGCTACAATCCATCAATAAATGATGACTAAATGGTCCCTATACACATCTTCAATTTTTTATCTGAACTTTGACCTCTATGTGTAACCTTGACTTTGGTCGCAGGGATCTGAATTTTGCGTGCGACACTCAGCCTCACAATGGTGAACATTTGTGCCAAGTTATATTGAATCCCCCTATGAATGTAGAAGTTTTGCTCTGGACAAGCGTTTTTCAATGAGCTCTAAGTGTGACCTTGACCTTTGACCTGGAGACCTGGATCATGCATGGAGCAATACATATCATGGTGGTGAACATTTCCATAAAGTATTATAAAAATTCTTCCATACATGTAGGAGATATGCTCAAGACAAAATCTGGATATTTTACCATCTTTAGTGACCTTGACCTTGCATATATTGACCTAAAGTACATGTGTCACAGCCGTAGTCATGATAATGACCATTTGTGTTACAATCCCTCAATAAATGATGATTAAATCGTCCCTATACACATCTTCATATTTTTATCTAAACTTTGACCTCTATGTGTGACCTTGACCTTGGCTGCAGGGACCTGAATTTTGTGCGCGACACTCCGCCTCACAATGGTGAACATTTGTGCCAAGTTATATTGAAATCCCTCTATGCATGTGGAAGTTTTGCTCCGGACAAGCGTTTTTCAATGAGCTCTAAGTGTGACTTTGACCTTTGACCAAGAGACCTAGTTCATGTGTGTGACATGGCTTCTCATAATGGTGAACATTTCTATGAAATTTCATTAAAATCCCTCCATGTGTGTAGGAGATATGCTCCGGACAAAATCTGGATATTTCATCATCTTTAGTGACCTTGACCTTGTATATATTGACCTAAATTATATGTATCACAGCCATAGTCTTGATAATGACCATTTGTGTTACAATCCCTCAATAAATAATGACTAAATGGTCCATATACACATCTTCATATTTTTATCTGAACTTTGACCTCTATGTGTGACCTTGACCTTGGCCGCAAGGACCTGAATCTTGCGCGCGACACTCCGCCTCACAATGGTGAGCATTTGTGCCAAGTAATATTGAAATCCCTCTATACATGTGGAAGTTTTGCTCCGGACAAGCATTTTTCAATGAGCTCTAAGTGTGACCTTGACCTTTGACCTAGAGACCTGGTTCATGTGCGCGACACTGCTCCTCATAGTGGTGAACATTTCTATGAAGTTTCATTAAAATCCCTCCATACATCCATACATGTAGGAGATATGCTCCGGACAAAATTGGACGCCGCCCGCCCGCCTTCCCGACCGCCCGCCCGCCAGGGGCGTTCCCATAATACGTCCCGTTTTTCAAACGGGCGTATAAAAAGGAATCTTGCCTTCTCATCTTATCAAATTTTGCATTACTATTAGGCATTTTGCTTTTCCGGAAATACAATGGCTATTCGTATTTTTAGATTTAATAATTAACAGAATAGAACAGAATTTCATTACTTGTTTTAAGCATAACAAGCTCATCACCATATTACATATATAAATACAACAAATAATACATAAATGATTCATGGCATGAACATATATAACTAAAAAAAATAGTGGTTTATGAACTGTGAGAATGTTTAATGAGATAAGAAATTACTTAAAAAGCATTTGAGTACATAACGCTCAAGAGTTTGTTAAACTTAACCTAACATTATCAAACGTAGCGCCCTTCATTTAATTAAGTTCAAATATGAGGTAAATAAACTGAGGTCAAAAAAGACCTTAAAACATAAAACATTTATTTTTACATAGATCAAGTCAATCAGTAAAAAAATGGAATAGCAAAGGCTGATTAAAGAAATATGCCCAGAATTATATTGAAAAACGCTTTTATATGTGTAATTGATAGCCCAATTGAGCGAAAAGCGTTGCAACGCTTTGCAGTTTTGGGTAATTTTCACATTAAAAATGATGATTCTGGTAAAATTGGGTGTGGGAATCATCTGAAAATTTGCACAATAGTTATTAATCTTGACCTACATCAAATGATACTTAAAAATTGGAAAAAATATTTCTAGTCCCGTCATGTCAAAAAAAACCCCAAAGGAGTCCTTTTAATTTTGTTTAATTTAAAAGATATTTCACCATCAACACGTGCTTGCTACTGTCTCCATACTTATTTTTGAAAATGAATGATACTTTTTCACGTTCAAAGTAGAGTCAAGAAACCGAGGCTTTTGTTGCATCGAGCAATTTTCGCGAATTGATAATAACATGCACTCACCGACCAGTCGACTTCCCTTCACATTCACGTCAATAAAACGACCTCCCTCGCATTCTTCGCCTTGTTTGTTGACGCATATGTCCCTCAAATAGTACTGATTTATATCTTGACTGTGTATCGTCTCGACTGTTGAATCATTTACTAAGGAAGAGAAAATACAGTTTTTTTTTTCAGAACTTCCAAGTGTAAGGAGACAATCCTAAATTTGATTTGATTTTGTCACTTTTAAAGCCTTGCTGAGTTACTGGTAGGATTTTGAGTGACACCGTTGCATTACTAATGGAGGAGACTTTATTTGGCTCTATGCACACGCTCAAACTTAAGCACAACCACTGACCGTTTATTAGTCTTCACGACAGTTCCCTAAATAAGAATATCGCAGTAGATAGTCAAGGCATCTGCTACGAGTGGCAAATGACAGAACTTCCGCTACCTTATTCATTAGAATAGTTTCATTCATACTATAAATACGCCTGTAGTGAAAATTTACATAGTCACCCACTATAATAATGCCTTATCAAAATCAACGTCGATAGCTCATTCGGTTAGAGTGCGAGACTTGTAATCTGGACATTGTGGGTTCAATTCCATTGGCTGGCACACTAATCTAATCAGTCTTTAGGATGGAACTTTAAATTGAGTTTTCGATTATGAGTGCTTAAACACTTGGCCACTAAAGAACCAGAAAAAGCTTCTGGAATTGGGGTATCTGTCTGTATTTGTATCTGATACTATCGCCCAAAAAATCTAAAATGATTAATACTCTTCTGGAAGGACTCGCCCATATGGGCAACCGAAGGCGAGTATTAATAAACATAAGTACACACAAAGTAAAGTCCACTGCTATGAGAGGCTAATGACAGGACGTCCGCTACCTTATTCATGCAAATACTTTAATCCATACTAAATACCCCATGCAGTGCAAATTGACATAGCCACCCGCTATGATAGCGACTAATCAAAACCAACGTACGCACTGGCTCAATGTGACGGCAAATTTTCGACCCATTTACCCACTATTTTAGATCGCACCTTAGGTGCGGGTCGGCGATAAAATCGACCGTTATATTACCTCCTTGTATTTTAAGTATTCCACATTCGTCCTCTTCTAATCTTACCGATACAGTAAAATCATCACACTCGTTTTTTCCAATGTTACTGAAAAATCGGACAAACTTTTCGTTAATCTTGTTAATAAAATTTACGTTGATCATATTCAAAATATTCGAAAAACGCAGAGGATAACAAATGACTACAGGCACTGACATCGAAGAACGAAGATCAATATTCAGTCCAAAGTGAATAAAGTGAGCTAGATTTTTACTTCGACCTATTTTGAAGATCGAAATGCAAAGTAAATCAAAGCTAATTTCGAGCTGGAGATGAATTTGAGCTAGCTCGAAAATCTAAATACAAAATTTGAAAAAAACCCAATCTCGAGCTAGAGTTGAATTTCGAGCTAGTTGGAAGATCAAAATTCAAAATTTTCAAAGCCTGAATTTTGAGCTGCAGTTGAATTTCGCGCCAGATCGAAGATCGAAATTCAAATTTTGAAAAAGTCGAATTTCGAGCTAGAGTTGAATTTCAAGCAAGCTCTAAAAACGGAAATTCAGAATTTGAAAACCATACTTTCGAGCCGAAGTTGAATTTTGAGCCAACTCGAAGATCGAAATTCAAAATTTGAAAAAGCTGAATTTTGAGCTAGATTTGAATTTCGAACCAACTCGAAGATCGAAATTCAAAATTGAAAACCCAAATATCGAGCTAGAGTTGAAATTTGGCGTTTTAGACTTTTGAATTTCGAGTCATTAAATGTCACGTTGTATAGGCATTGTAATCATCTTCATGTACATGTAATGTCAACATAACCGAATACGAGAAATTCTAAATATAACAACTTTGTCTCATCCTTTGCCAAACGAAATGTTCTCTCGAATTTTAACGATAGAGCTACCTCTTTCGGTATACGGTACATCGCTCTATCACTACTTCCAAGCTAGTGCATATCGCTTTAACAAAGGTAAAGGGTTGTCATTTTTTATATATTTTATAAACTCTACACCAAATATCGAAATTCGGAGAATGCTATGCCATGTATATGTGATTAAGATTTCCAGACAACGTAAAGTTGTTATAATTGTGTTTTAAATGTAGTTGTAGCAGCGTTACCGAGTATGCGAAATTATCGTTGAAATGGACCGTTTCATCAAGAAGCAAATTGTTTTTCCGCCAATTTTTATCTAAACAGCGATTCAGATTAAAATCAAATACTTTTCAAGTAGATATAAGGATAAGGTCTAAATAGCAGATCAAAATGAAATCAGATCAAAATATAGGATATTTGTTTTGTGAGACAGCTTTGTCGTGTATATATTGTACACACTGCTCTCTTTGAACAAAGTCTCCGTTTGCATCAGGCGATTCATATCTTTGTTGACATTTGCCATAATTCTCGGTCCCAATCTCTTTGCTATATATGTTAATCCATCGAGATTCTGAGGAAATCTTTAAAAAATAATGTAACAGCAAAATATGTTTTTTAGTATTACAAGTATTATATGAGAGGCCGTATCTTAAGCAGATTAAACACGGATTAAGCAAAGATTAAACACGATGTTTCTTATTTCTTAACGATATACAATGCTTATCATCGAGTTTAATATTTTAATCACTAAAATTTATTGAGATCTATTAAATCCTTACTGAATAATGTCTTATTTCAATGAAATTATGAACAAAAATATGTAAGGGAAGTTGCGTTCCATTATACAGGTCAAGTATAGCTGGTCTTTTCTTAAAGAGACTTTACTGAGTCGTTTTAACAAGACGGATATAAAATAATTTTTCGAGATTAATAATCTATTAAATGTAGGTCTAGACTAATAACTTGTGTGCAAATTTTCAGACCATTCGCTCACTTCGTTTCTTCCAAAATAAGTATGCTAATGTTGAAAATGACTAAAATTTGAAAAGCGTTGAAACGCTTTTTACTCCAATTGGGTTAAGAATAGCACATCGATACAGCATTCAATTCATTTCTGGGTGTATTTCTTAATTGTCGTTTGCATCTTTTTGTTTTAAGAAAAGCCTATCTAGTCACAAATTCATTTTATTATTATTATTTTTGGGCGTTTTGAACGTCATTGTAGTTCCTACAAAAACAATACAAAGACACTCTATATTGTAATTGTGACATTGTGACCACTTAAAGTGTGCAAAATTATAAACGTAACGTAACGTAACTTTGTATAAAGTCAAAACATGTTTATTTTATATTTACAAAGAGACTTTGTAGTTATTATGAATATTTACTTATATCAAATTTTAGCAAATCATATCTTTAAAACTGCTAAATTTGTGTAATGGATTTTTCCTGCTTCGAGTTTGGAGCAGTCCACACGGTGGTTGAGGGATTTTAATAAGTTGCCTACTTGACACTACAAATTCTTGCTTTTAAACGATTTTCATACTCAAACTCCTAAAAGACCCGTAGCCGGCTTTCCTCAATGTTACCTTGTCACAGTAGGTGTCAAGTGCAGTGGGGCAGCTTTAACATGATGTCCTGAACTTCACTTCTTTGTTCATATATTTTATAGTCTTTCGGGACCATTGAGTCCGACACATTTAGTATTATAGATTAAATACAGCTGAAGCCAGTGCTAGGGGGCGTGTGCCTGTTCATTTAAGATAATTTGACAGTGTAGCATCTTTCAATTAATCAAACCGAGTTTGCAATTAGATTATAATATGTGTGATTCGCCATATGGTCTCTTTCCGGTGGCAAGGGTAAACAAACCCAAACACACACAAAATAGTACAATGTATGTGCATTGTTTTTACTGCTTACGAGGAATCTCTCATGTGTCATTTTTTATCCATAGTACAAGAGTATCACTTGGTCAATCTGGACATTCATTTTATATGAAAAACAAGATCAACAAGGAACAAGGGTGACATTCAATTGACGCCTCCCATAAAGTCAGATCACGTGCTTGTCTGCGAACAACCCTATTGTGTTAATCTAACAATCAAATCTCATACATACAAAAGACAGTTCCATATAAAAACATAAAGAGTTTATTTCAGACCTTCAACCTTAAAGTCGTATTAAGAAAATGCCATAGGCTAATGCCGATAATATGTAAAGAATAAATGACTTACTGCGTTAACGAAGTCATGTCTGCTGACTAGACTGGACTTGAAGTCAAACAAAGGGCAATCCAACTTCGTCAAAGTTTTCCCACACCCAGGATTTGGATCCTGGTTATCAAAATATCCATCTGTGTAATATCTCCCTTGTTGGTAAGTCGCAAGGCCATGTCCTGGGTGATATTCGTTCCGAGTGTTACTGAAGGAATGGTAGGCAGCTGATACAAATGCACAGCAGGTGATTACCATGAACACGCGGGTCATTCTATTGGAGTTACAAAGAAATAAATACTGATTTTACTGAACAAGCTGAATAAAATTTTATTATGCGAGCCTCTGGCGAGCATGATATAAATTTATTCAACCCGTTCAGTAAATTTAGTAATGAAGCTACATGTACACAAATATAACATTCTATTGATCACATTACCAAAATAAAATCTGTTTGAAGTGGAAAAGAATCATTTTTCATTGAAACACCTTTAGTGTAACGCTAACATATATGTGCGCGTCTTTATACGCTGTGTTTAATGTCAAAATAGATGCACGGCCGTGCAATAATACCGTAAGCGGCAAGTGTATGTGAAAAAGTTATTATCACAGTTTCTAATGGAAATATATTTAAAGTCATTGACTTCATCGATTAATGGATAATGTAATGTTTTTTTGAGTTTCAAGCATGATGTATTTTAATTGAAATGATTATACAAAAATGGAAGAGTAACAACACTCACTATAAATTGAATATTCCTACGCTTTTGTTAGTAGAAAATTAGGCCGAGCAAAAATAAAGCAATAATGATTATTTTTTTAAATATTTTTTAGGATAGCCATATGCATACATTTGCTTTTGTATATTCAGTAGTTAACTTTACTACCAGAAAAAATTTAAATTATTTATCAGCATAAAGCAACATATTCGCTGTTTTTACATTGTAAAATTGTTATTCATATTGTGATTAAAATGATTACAGACTACCGAAAATTGAGAGAGAAAACAACAACAACAACAACTTTAATAAGCTCACACAAATCAAAGGAAAACTTAATTTAAAGTAACTGTATTAAGGGAGCACCTATTGCGTATGCTTGAAAAAATCTATGTAAACAAACAAAGCAGTAAACCATGATTATTTCAAGCTGTAACCAGTACTAAATAAAAATTAACAAAATATTATTATCAAAATTCTATGCTGACAAATATACATAAGTCTAAAATTTGATTGGAAGTAGATTAGAATTAAGTCTAAGATTAATAATGATGATGATGATGATGATGATGATAATGATGATAATAATAAAAGCTCACGTCTCTACAGCAGTCATCTTCTCTCTTGTATATATTTATGTAAAGTGTTTGAAAGTGTTTTTTTTCTCGCTTTTTTTAAAGCTTAGTGTGTCACTGTTTTCTTCGGGCTATATGAACACGTCAGATATATATGTCATTCCTTGTAAATAAAAATAACCCAAAGAATTTTAAATTATTGGGGGCTAAAATCATTTTAAAAATGTTTAATGACTCCCGGTAGTTATAAAATATTTTGGTTTAATGACTTCCGAGACTAAAAATATATGATAACAGTGTTATTCTGTATTGTAAAAATATGACGCTGGGAATATATAGTGTGATATAACACTTGTTTGCCCTATATTTTTGATAGAATAGTATGTAGTGTGTTAGAATTATAGTTTTATATTCCTTCCGTCTCATTGCTTCCAATATAGTTAGTAAGTAGCATTGAAATACGGTGATGGGGTGGGGGGAAGGGGCGTTTAGAGATGTTCCACTCCATTTTCTCTATTTAACAGACTAAATTAAATCTATTTTCTAGATTATTTTCCCACTGTTTCATATCTAGAATAGTTTAAGGATAGATGAAATGTTTATTATAGTGACATACATAAGAACATACCTTACACAATAAAATAAGTCAACAACCGGTCCCATGGGCCTAAAAACACCAAAAAAATATACTAAATTAAGCACATGTGACCAAATGCTACAGCATATATTGTCAGCTGAAGAAGTTCAGCATATGATTAAGAATTATTAAGAGAATATTTTTTCGTTCGTTTGAGTGAAATATGGAATATATTTTCGTGAAATATGATAAAAAGCCACATATTTTCACGAGCCTGGACGGCGAGTGAAAATATGTGGCATTTTATCATGTTGAATTAATATATACCATATTTCACGAAAAAAGAAAATATAACTTTTTTATTTAATTTCATTATCAAAGAAAAATGGTTACGAATCCCCTTGCTTGCTTCACAACTGCAAATGTACCAATGTGGCCATACCACGTGACTTTTCGGGTACGGAGCACCCCGATTTTTCACCCGATTTAGGTAAGTTTTTTAAATATAACTTATTTATTAATCAACGATTTTAGCATATGATATACCTATACACACATGGTAATGTACTCTCCTGCGCATCGGTCGAATGTTCCACTATCGCTCACTTTCTTCAGTGAGCTGCAAGAGAGCGTAATGGTAATGATGGCCTTTAAAAATTATGACAATTCAAAGTGCTGAAAGCACTGGATGCGACGGACATAAATGCTGTCAAAAAAAAGGATCTTATATTCTTATATCAGCCATGTTGCATCAAGAAATTTCTATATTTACAAAGGGCAGTAAAACTATATGCCTAGTTTTATGGGGATTGGATAGAAATTTCCAATTATGATCCCAAGACATGTATAAGGCTTCATGTGGGTTTTTTTTTTCAAAATGATGTTACATGCTAAAGTTTTAAGTGACTATCAACAGTATAATTATACATGTTATTCTAAAGATTAAATTTCTTACAAATCTTTAACTAAGAATTTTCCTACCTCAAAAATGCTATCACTTTGTTTAATTAATTGGTTCAGAGAGTAACCTGCATATCCCGATCATATCCCAAAAACATTTACATTTCTATTTAGGTTCAAATTTATGGCTTCAGTTCTGAAAATTGATGTTACATACTAAAACTTAAAGGACTCTACCGAGGTAATTTGACATGACAGGGCATTTTTAACACACAACATATACAACTCAACTTTTGCTAAACACCATAAGTTAATTTTTATATTATCACAAGTATAAACAGATTTTTTTTCCAATTGTTGAAAATCCCGATTCAACAATGTTTTGAGATAGTCTCCTGAACTAAATCCGTGATTATTTATCCGGTACAACCTTCTTAGTAGCATGAGTGAGGTTTTAGAAACGCCCAGACTGAAGAAGCTCATCTCATTTGAACAAGATGCCTTACCATGCAATCATAAGAACAGTATTTATAGCACTTAAAAAAATATATCGACGTCCTTCTGGTTGGTGTGTCTGCTATGATAATTTTTATCGTGTGAAAGGAAACAACCATAACATGTTAAATTATGCTTTATTTACCATTGAATTATGTTCTTCTTCTGATATAACGTGCTGCAATAAGGTCAATTGTATTGTATTATTTGCAATGATTTAAATCATGGTTATTATTTCACATTTGATTTCCCTGTACATACATTATACTGTTCCAGTTGAAAACTATTTGAAATGAGGTTTTTAGCTGAAGTCTGTGTCAGTTACAGATATTGCTAAGTACACGTGCTTGTCTATGAGAAGTTTAAAAATTCCTGCTTCAACAATATGTGCTTCATTTGGTTGTTTTTCCTAAACATAAATTATTTTGTTATAGTAATATTTCTCCTGTATTAAATCATTGATCTATAACCTTTAAATTTTAATATTTTCCTATTATTATAAAGGCGCTACTCGAAATACTGGTAGAATCTGAGAGCTATTCATTTTCTACTACATTTTGCCATTTTTTTTGAAATTGAATTTGCGACAAGCAAATAAGATTTGACCAGAATACAACAGTCCGCTGTTATGAATATAAAAAAAATGACGAAAACCATTACGTGGTTGTTTTCTAATATCACATAGAGATAATGAAGACAATCTAATTGTTCTCTTCACTATCATGAAAAAATGTCTGAATGAAAAGGAAATTCACAAAGATAAGGAATAAATAAGCTTTTGACAATATTTCTCAATATTTTTGTTTACTGAAAATATGAATTTGCATTTTCTGTTCATACTTTTGTTACCAATATTATTATTTTGTTATCATGATATATAAAAGTCGTTTTGATAATTAATGTAAGAATAACGTTTGTGTACATTTGAAAAGAAATTTAAATTTATGAAATTGTTTAGGCCACACTACATCTGTACTTTAAACGGTGAGCAGTACTAAAAATAAACTGTTTGTTATATAAAATGGTACTGTTATAATATATATGGTAATTGCCGTTGGTGGTCATTTATTTGTAAATCTTATGAATTCATTTGTTTTCAATTTTCAATTGATATTTGTTTTAATTTTTATCTTTTGATCTGAAATAATTGTTTGTAAATTTTATCTCCAGTACTGTTTCACATA